>NC_086320.1:12061970-12291970 GCF_036172605.1 Pelobates fuscus | reverse complement strand
GCAGGGGTGTGTTTGTGTGTAGTGTTGGTATTTGAATGCAGAGGTGTGTTTGTGTGTTGTGTTGGCATTTGAATGCAGTAGTGTGTTTGTGTGTAGTGTTGGCATTTGAATGCAGGGTTGTGTTTGTGTGTAGTGTTGGCATTTGAATGCAGTGGTGTGTTTGTGTGTAGTGTTGGCATTTGAATGCAGGGTTGTGTTTGTGTGTAGTGTTGGCATTTGAATGTAGGGGCGTGTTTGTGTGTAGTGTTGGTATTTGAATGCAGGGGTGTGTCTGTGTGTAGTGTTGGTATTTGAATGCAGGGGTGTGTTTGTGTGTAGTGATGGTATTTGAATGCATGGGTGTGTTTGTGTGTAGTGTTGGCATTTGAATGCAGGGTTGTGTTTGTGTGTAGTGTTGGCATTTGAATGCAGTGGTGTGTTTGTGTGTAGTGTTGGCATTTGAATGCATGGGTGTGTTTGTGTGTAGCGTTGGCATTTGAATGCAGGGGTGTGTTTGTGTGTAGTGTTGGTATTTGAATGCAGGGGTGTGTTTGTGTGTAGTGATGGTATTTGAATGCAGGGTTGTGTCTGTGTGTAGTGTTGGTATTTGAATGCAGGGGTGTGTTTGTGTGTAGTGTTGGTGTTTGAATGCAGGGGTGTGTTTGTGTGTAGTGTTGGTATTTGAATGCATGTGTGTTTTTGTGTGTAGTGTCGGTATTTGAATGCATGGGTGTGTTTGTGTGTAGTGATGGTATTTGAATGCATGGGTATTTTTGTGTGTAGTGTTGGCATTTGAATGCATGTGTGTGTTTGTGTGTAGTGTTGGCATTTGAATGCAATGGTGTGTTTGTGTGTAGTGTTGGCATTTGAATGCATGGGTGTGTTTGTGTGTAGTGTTGGCATTTGAATGCAGGGCTGTGTTTGTGTGTAGTGTTGGTATTTGAATGCAGGGCTGTGTTTGTGTGTAGTGTTGGTATTTGAATACATGGGTATTTTTGTGTGTAGTGTTGGCATTTGAATGCAGGGGTGTGTTTGTGTGTTGTGTTGGCATTTGAATGCAGGGGTGTGTTTGTGTGTAGTGTTGGTGTTTGAATGCAGGGGTGTGTTTGTGTGTAGTGTTTGCATTTGAATGCAGGGGTGTGTTTGTGTGTAGTGTTGGTGTTTGAATGCAGGGGTGTGTTTGTGTGTTGTGTTGGCATTTGAATGCAGGGGTGTGTTTGTGTGTAGTGTTGGTATTTGAATGCATTGGTGTGTTTGTGTGTGTAGCAGAATGCAGTAAGCCTGTCCTGCAAAATGCCTGTGTGACTGTGTCCGTATAATTTTTCCCTATGTTAAAATTGCTGTTCGTCTGTTTATTATGTGAATTATATGTTATTCGGTAGTTTCCATCCGTACTACATACTTATGGAAACTACCGAACGGAGGGGCCACCCCGGAGAGAAGTGTGCCAGCAATTAAGGCTCACATTCTTTCCCAAACCACAAGTTAACCGGCATTAACCTTGTGTCTGGGTGGCCGCCATTCGGCATGCGTACACGTGGCGGCGGCCATCTTACGCATGAAAATCCCAGCGGTGTTTGGTCGTCGAGTGCCTGGAACTCAAATCGGACACTCAGACAACCAAACACCGCTGAGACCTCCAGAGCTCCGTAACTGCCGAACGGAGAGACATAACGAATCCCCATTCGGTAGTAATAAAGTACCGAATGAGGGAATCACTATCTAGGCGAATGTAAATGTGGATGGCAATTGTAAATGTCTATTTTAACTATGGAACGGAGACCGACCGCAGGGCCCATTCTCATGGAACCCTTTTCGGATACCAACTCGTGTGCGGTCGGTCAAACTTCACTTGCCGGTAACTGCCGAACCCCTGGTCCGATCTGGGTGAATTTTGGATATTATATTCACCCAGATCAGGGCTACCCAGCGGTACCCTGATATTAAAGCTGTATGATATTTTAGAGGTACATCCAAGTTTGGGGTAAACTACTGTACAACTTAAGGGGATTATGACCCACTCTGAGGGGAGGAGATGTGTGGGAGGTAACAAGAATGTTATTGGTTACTATCATAATTGTTGTAGTTCCCTCCCTTGCATGGGAGCAGGCTTTATAAGAAACCCTGGAATAAACGATTGCTAGTTCTACTCCTGAAACTGTGTGTCGTCCAGTTATTGGGAGTGCTGTGGGGATATTGCTGTACCGTTTTACCTGCTGGAAACTCTGCTGTGGATTTACTAATGACTTGTTCCTGAGCCTTCCTTGGATCTAAAGTGGAGAATAGCTGCGAGAAATCAGCCCTCCGCTACATTGGTTGGCAGCGCTGGGATCCAGACTCACAGAGGAACAAGGATTAATGGAGATTGACCTTTCTACGCTAAAAAGAACCACCTTGAAAGATCTTCTGGAAGCAAAAGGTGTTTCTGCCAGCAGCAAATCCAAAGCAACGCTCATCACCGAAGTAATGGCAGAATACAGAGCAGAGGAGGTCCAGGCCACGGAACAAAGACCTGAAACAGAACAGGAGGAGTTCCAAAGGCAATTACAATACAGACTGGCCTTCTATGGGGAAAACCCACCCACAGAGATCATCTCTAAAACCATGACAGAGGTGCAGGAATTTGTAAAGAGAAACAGGAGACCACAAACACCAGAAAGAGGTACCGCAGGAGCTATAGCACAAGAGGGTAAGCCCAAAATTCCCTACCAAGCGTTTAAAACGTATGTGGAAGCAGAGGAGGATATAGATGCCTTCCTACAGGACTTTGAGAGACTATGTACACTGCATAACATACCAAGGGAAGAGTGGGTACCCATATTAGCGGGACGGCTGTCAGGAAGGGCAGCGGAAGGCTACCGCACTGTACCAGATGTGGAAATTAGGAACTATAACCGGGTGAAAGAGATTATCTTGGCCCGGTATGCAATAACAGCAGAGGCATACCGGAGACGTTTCAGGGAACTGAAAAAGGTGGACAAAGATTCACATGCGGAGTGGGCTTGCCGACTAGAAAGGGCAGCCCTTGGGTGGATGCAGTCGAGTAAAGCGAGGTCCATGGAGGACTTATTACAAATGCTGCTGTTGGAGCAGTTTTATGAGGGGATATCCTCAGAACTGCAGGAATGGGTGAGGGACCGTAACCCCACCACCCTCACCGAGGCGGCCAAAAAGGCAGATGACTTTATGGATGCTCGCAGACAAACCAAGACAGTGGGTAACAAACCGGCCATGCGGCCACTGGGGGTAAATTCATTTTCTCCTAACCCTCAACCCCCACCAAGATCCCTTCCTCCACCAGCACCAGCCGCAGCGCAGCCGAGATACCGCACACCTGCTTCTGTGCAATGCCACCGATGCCAGAGGTGGGGACATTACCAACGAGATTGTCCGCAGTCCAGGGAACGCAACACCTGGATCCGACCAGGGCCCCCACCACCACCACCGAGAGCAGCAGCACATCATTACCAGGACGAGGTACCACTTCCCTACAGCTCTGCCGTTCCAGTCACGACTGTGGAACAGTGGGAAGTGCTGCATGAGGCTAACCCCTTGCAGGCACAGGCGGATAACCGCCAGCACCATAGGCAAACCGTATATCTGGAAGGGAAGCCTATGCAGGGGCTCAGAGACTCAGGAGCCACCATCACCCTGGTGCAAAGCCATTTGGTTCCAGATAAGGCTAAACTGAATAAGACTGTGGCTGTCAGGGTTGCAGGGGGAGCCGTGTATCGGCTAGACACAGCCAGGGTACATTTGCATTGGGGTGCGGGGTACGGGAATGTGGAAGTGGGACTAATGCCGCAATTACCTGCTGAGGTGGTCCTGGGGAATGACCTGGGCAAACTCACCTCCGCATTTGAACCACAACCTACTGAAGAAGCACACCCAGTAGTCACCAGGCAACAGGCCCGCACCCAACAAAACAACGCACTGCCGGAGGTCCAGGTAAGAGATTCCTCCCCTTCCCTAGACTGTATCCCTTGGGCCCCTCCTGACGAGTTTGTAGCCGAGGTAGTCACTGACCCCACCTTACAGGTATACCGAGACAAGGTCACCTCTATCCAACCGGGGGCGGAGGGGGAAAGATTTGTATGGGACCGACAGTTATTATACCGGGAATCAAGTAAACAAATAGACGGGTCAGACCCCATTACCACAAGACAGCTGGTGGTACCTCAGAGGTACCGAACCGAATTACTCCGGATAGCGCACGATATTCCGCTATCCGGACATTTGGGGGTCAGCCGTACCCGATATCGATTGACCCAGAGTTTCTTTTGGCCAGGGATTAGCCAGGAGGTACGCAGGTACTGTAATACCTGCGACACGTGCCAGAGGGTGGGAAAGAGGGGGGATAAGCATAAGGCGAAGCTGCACCCCCTACCCATAATTGAGGAACCCTTTCATAGGGTTGCCGTAGATATTGTAGGTCCCTTCCGGAAACCCAGCCCCTCGGGCAAACGATACATCCTGACTGTAGTAGACTATGCCACGCGCTACCCCGAAGCGGTAGCTTTAACTAATATACATGCAGAGACGGTGGCTGAGGCGCTGATGCAGGTTTTCTCCCGGATGGGGCTACCCAGGGAGATCATCTCGGATCAGGGCACTCAGTTCACGGCAGAGGTTACCCAACAACTCTGGAAGTTCTGTAAAATTAAGCCTATAATTAGTGCTCCGTACCACCCCCAGACTAATGGGCTCTGCGAACGGTTCAATGGCACCTTAAAACAGATGCTACGAACCTTCGCAGAGACTCACCGAGACTGGGAAAAATTCCTGCCGCACTTACTGTTTGCTTACAGGGAAGTGCCGCAGGAATCTACAGGATTTTCCCCTTTTGAGCTGCTATTCGGGAGGAGAGTAAGGGGACCCCTAGACTTGATTAGAGAGCACTGGGAGGGAGACCGTAGCGTGGACGGTACCCCTATTGTACCATATGTGTTGGCCCTCCGAGATCGCCTGGAAGCACTCACCAAGACGGTAAAGGAAAACCTACAGGCAGCTCAGACGCGGCAGCGCACCTGGTACGATAGAGGCGCCAGGGACCGCAGCTTTCAGGTCGGACAGAAAGTTTTAATTTTAAAACCTGTCCGACACGATAAGCTACAGGCCGCCTGGCAAGGTCCTTATAGAGTGGTAGAACAACGATGTGACACCACGTATATAATTGGCCACTGCGCAGGGAATGGGGGGCGACGCATGATCCATGTGAACATGCTGAAACCTTACCAGGAACGTTCAGAGGAGGTGACAGCGATCTGCGCCCCCACCTCTGAAGAGAGCGACAGCCTACCCCTCCCCGATCTGTTAGAAGACGGACAGCTGGCTGGGGATTTAGGAGCAGTTGTATTGGGGGATCGGTTGAGCCCACAGGAGCGTATCGAGGTACAACAGCTGCTGCAGGAAAAGCAGGAAACCTTTTCTAATGTACCTGGATACACCCCTCTGGCTACCCACCGAGTAGACACCCCAGGTCAACTCCCCATGCGCCAGACCCCGTACCGCATCCCTGAAGCGGTCCGGGAGAATATGCGCAAAGAAATTGAGGAGATGATACAGTTAGGAGTGATTGAGCCCTCAGATAGTCCCTGGGCATCTCCAGTGGTCCTCGTACCAAAGCGGGACGGCACGACCCGCTTTTGCGTGGACTACAGGAGACTGAATGAGAAGACCGTATCCGACGCATACCCGATGCCTAGGATCGATGAGTTACTAGACCGGATGGCCAGGGGGCAATACCTTACCACGATTGATCTGTGCAAAGGGTATTGGCAGATTCCCCTGGCCCCGGACGCCATCCCCAAGTCCGCCTTTGTCACCCCATTCGGCCTGTACCAATTTAAGGTCATGCCGTTTGGGATGAAAAACGCGCCAGCTACCTTCCAGCGGATGGTGGACCGTCTCCTAGATGGGTTCCAAGACTATACCTGCGCATATCTCGATGATATTGCCATATTTAGCGATACCTGGCAGGAACACTTGGCCCATATAGGAGCGGTCCTAGACAGGATCAGGGAGGCCGGTTTGACCCTAAAGCCAGCTAAATGTAGTATCGGGATGGCCGAGGTACAGTACCTGGGCCACCGAGTGGGCTGTGGTAAGCAGAAGCCGGAACCCGCCAAAGTAGAGGCGGTATCCCAGTGGCCTACCCCGACGACCAAAACCCAGGTGTTAGCCTTCTTAGGGACAGCAGGGTATTATCGGAAGTTTGTCCCCAATTATAGTGCCCTGGCCAAACCCCTCACTGACCTGACCCGTAAAAACCTTCCCCGCCAAGTAACCTGGACCCCGGAGTGTGAGCAGGCATTCCAAAACTTGAAAGATGCACTGGTTAATGCCCCTGTCTTGGCCGCTCCCAATCCAACTAAACGTTTTCTTGTCCACACAGACGCTTCTATGTTTGGATTGGGGGCAGTATTAAGCCAAGTCGGGGCCGATGGCGGAGAACATCCCGTGGCTTACATCAGTCGCAAACTTTTACCCCGGGAAGTAAGCTACGCCGCCATCGAGAAGGAATGCCTGGCTGTGGTGTGGGCCTTGAAGAAGTTGCAACCCTATTTGTATGGACAGGCTTTTTCGCTGCTCACGGATCACAACCCGTTAGTCTGGCTGAACCGGGTGGCTGGGGACAATGCCAGGCTGCTGCGCTGGAGTTTGGCGCTACAGCCTTTTGACTTTAACATTCAATACCGCCCGGGTAAGCAAAATGGAAACGCCGACGGGTTGTCGCGACAAACTGATCTGGAGAAATGATCCGTGAGCACCCCGGTCATCCCCAAGCCGATCCGTGTGGGATCAGACTGTGTATGCCGGCTTGTGGGCAAGGGGGAGCAGTGTAGCAGAATGCAGTAAGCCTGTCCTGCAAAATGCCTGTGTGACTGTGTCCGTATAATTTTTCCCTATGTTAAAATTGCTGTTCGTCTGTTTATTATGTGAATTATATGTTATTCGGTAGTTTCCATCCGTACTACATACTTATGGAAACTACCGAACGGAGGGGCCACCCCGGAGAGAAGTGTGCCAGCAATTAAGGCTCACATTCTTTCCCAAACCACAAGTTAACCGGCATTAACCTTGTGTCTGGGTGGCCGCCATTCGGCATGCGTACACGTGGCGGCGGCCATCTTACGCATGAAAATCCCAGCGGTGTTTGGTCGTCGAGTGCCTGGAACTCAAATCGGACACTCAGACAACCAAACACCGCTGAGACCTCCAGAGCTCCGTAACTGCCGAACGGAGAGACATAACGAATCCCCATTCGGTAGTAATAAAGTACCGAATGAGGGAATCACTATCTAGGCGAATGTAAATGTGGATGGCAATTGTAAATGTCTATTTTAACTATGGAACGGAGACCGACCGCAGGGCCCATTCTCATGGAACCCTTTTCGGATACCAACTCGTGTGCGGTCGGTCAAACTTCACTTGCCGGTAACTGCCGAACCCCTGGTCCGATCTGGGTGAATTTTGGATATTATATTCACCCAGATCAGGGCTACCCAGCGGTACCCTGATATTAAAGCTGTATGATATTTTAGAGGTACATCCAAGTTTGGGGTAAACTACTGTACAACTTAAGGGGATTATGACCCACTCTGAGGGGAGGAGATGTGTGGGAGGTAACAAGAATGTTATTGGTTACTATCATAATTGTTGTAGTTCCCTCCCTTGCATGGGAGCAGGCTTTATAAGAAACCCTGGAATAAACGATTGCTAGTTCTACTCCTGAAACTGTGTGTCGTCCAGTTATTGGGAGTGCTGTGGGGATATTGCTGTACCGTTTTACCTGCTGGAAACTCTGCTGTGGATTTACTAATGACTTGTTCCTGAGCCTTCCTTGGATCTAAAGTGGAGAATAGCTGCGAGAAATCAGCCCTCCGCTACAGTGTGTAGTGTTGGCATTTGAATGCAGGGGTGTGTTTGTGTGCAGTGTTGGCATTTGAATGCAGGGGTGTGTTTTGTTTGGGGCCCAGACGGGACATACTTGTGTATTAGTGAGGATAGATAGGTGGGATCAGCATTATGTAGCGATTTGAAAGCAAGAACCAGAATTTTAAATTGAGCTCTATATCTTACAGGAAGCCAATATAGGGACTGACAGAAGGGTGAGGCGTGGGAGGTGCGGGCGGAGAGGAAGATGAGTCTCGCCGCCACATTCATTATAGACTGCAGTGGGGAACATGTAAGACCACTGAGAAGTGGATTGCAGTAGTCAAGGAGAGAGAGGGCTGTGGCATGGACTTGTACTCCCATTCTCACAGCATTGCAAATCTGTCAGATACCCGGTCGTGCCGTTAAAGAGCCGCAGTGTCCAATAGGGCCTCTGATCAGAAACAATAAGCCCTTCTCAAAATATACTCTTTTTTCAACAGCATCTTTTTTTCAGTTTCTTGTAATAAAGATCTTTCTCTACACTCCCGTTAAGATTGGGTAGCAGTTCATTTAAACTGTTTTCTAAATGATCTGTCTGCGGCGATGACTGATTAGAAATTAGCAGGAAACCATTCAGCTCAGTTTCGTTACAGAAAGGAATTTCAACAACAGAAATATTAACAGGAAAACTATTTCTAGACTCCTAGAATACCCCCAGAGATTCCTTACTGGGCACCCTGTGACACTCATTATGATATGCTCGTCTGACTAGCCACGCTCTGTAACTCGTACACACCTTACTAGTCACACATGCTTTACTAGCCACATTGTTTCTCTTTACCTCTTTCTGGACCACCCTTTTGGCCTCTATCTTTCTCTCTCATACACACAAACAAGCTTACTGAACTAGCCACACACACAGTACACTCTATTTTCTCACATCCACCCTATTAGCACTAGATTTGTTCCAGGTGGACTGCGATTTGGGCAAGTGTGAATGGGTCAGCTTTTTGGCCAAATTCAGTATGGCCGAAGCACGTACAATAAAGCAAATGGCTAGCGGGAAGGCTAGCATGATGGCTGAACATATTCTGTTGTTTCCGGTGCCTGGTGAATGTGAGGTTGCAATGCATTTATATTGTAAGCAGAGGTGTAACTAGAAACCACTGGGCCCCAGTATGAAAACTGCACTGGGCCCCCTTCCGTTTCTCATCCCCCCTCCAGCCACTCCATGTGTCTCATCCCCCCACCCCTCAGTCCCTTCATGTTTCTCACCCACCACCCAGCCCCCATGTCTCTCTCACCTCTATACATTTGTGTCAGATACACACGCACTGACAGACAAACACACTTACACTGACAGACAGACACACACGCACACTAGCACACACACACACACTGACAGACAGACACACACACAGACACTGACAGACACACGCCATTAGACAGACACACACACACTGTTAGACACACACACACACACACAAACTGTCAGCAACGATTTGTGTGCATTTGTCAGTGTGTATCTGTGTCATGGTGTGTGCATGTGTCAAGGTGTGCATGTGTCAGTGTGTATATGAATTTGTATGTATGTATATCTGTGTTAATATGTATGTATGTGGCAGTGTATGTGTGTATGTGCATAGATCCAAGCAATCAAACACCAACACAACATACACACGCACTCCTGCAATTTAGCACAAACATTACATACAAACACATGCATTCAAACTCCAAAATGATATACAAACACACCCCTTCACTCAAACACCAACATTACACACAAATGTACATCTGTATTTAAACGCAAACATTACACACAAGCACACGCCACTGCATTCAAACACCAACAATACACTGAATGCATCACTGCATTCCAATGGCAAAATTACATACAAATAAACCCCTACATGCACACATATACTCTATACAAAAACATGTTTACATTCAAATGCACAAACACTGCTCACAAAGACGGCCCTGCAAGGATGGGCAAATGGTAGATCCCCAGCTGATATAGCATTGTTGGGGTTGTAAGACAGATGGGGATCTACCTTTTGGACACTATTGCACTAGAGGGGGGCCCAAAAAACTTTCTTGAAACAGGACCCTTTCTATATTAGTTCTGCCGCTGGTCCAGAGATCTGCAGTGCCACTACACCCGGTGTCTAATCATGGTACCTATCGTAGGGGGTAGGAGGGCTGTTCACTAATGCAGATTGACAGCAGTGGATTGCAAGGACTGACTTCGCTCCTCCTGCAGCTTAGTAGCATTATGATCCAGTGACAGAGATTACTGGACAGACACGATCCATTTACAGCGCAGTACAAAGATGCCAAGCGCAGCATTCACCATTAGCCTGCTCTGACATAATGTTTATGCTTCAAATGCCGCAGGGATAAGGGACTGGCAGGGGAAAGCGCAGACATACAGGGCGCATTATGGAAACTTATACCAGGACCAGGAAAACAAACAAATCAATATAATCTAAATAATCTTTTTGGCCACTTCCTCCCTTTCAGCAGGTCTAGTTGTCCTAAAGATGTGTGTCATTGTCTGCCGTGTCAAGGTTAGACATTACTGTCTTAGTTGGAACAACACTTCACTCCAATAAAATATATCACTACCTTAGAACTGCACAGTGTCCGCCTGTCAATTAATAGTCACAATAACAGCTCGCAATGGAAAGATAGTCTCCGACTTGTGTCCTAAAACTGTCACTACGGGAACAGTTTGATGCTAATATCCTGGATTCGTGGACCGAGTGACTGCAAGCCTTTCATGTTAGACTGTAAGTTCTTTGGTACAGTGTATTCATAATGTAAAATGATTTAATGTAATACATGTTAGACAACTCATTCTTTAATTGTATTTAGTTTTTCACTGTCAAACTGTATCTTCCTTGTAACTGTGACTTGATTTTTATTTTCCACTTGTTTCATGTTTCAGAAATACGTTATGTTTTCTACTGAAAGGAAGAAAGCACTTGTCCATTTTACCCCTTTTCTTCTCGTTAACATAAAACAAAGACTGTCACGGCTGGCGAAGTGGTCGTCTCCGAGGATCTTGCAGGAAATAAAACAACAAGCAAATAACAGAACTTTCTTCACGTCTCCGACTGCTGCCACAGTGACAGAGACAGGTCAGTCAGTTTCCAAAACATAATCTCTTTATACTTTTAGTGTCACTTTAATGAGGGAGAGACCGTTTGCAAGTCCAGCAAGCCTTGAAATAAAAGCATCGTAAATAGCAGCTACCGAAACGCTGTGGCATCCTGTTGTTTGACTTTTAACATCGAGCTGGCAGCCTTCAGATTAGCTATGCTCCTGTTGACAAGTATCTGACATGAAATCTTCCAGTTTTAGACACATTAGCCATTTTCAGCAAACACTAAAAATGCACGCTTTTCCCCTCACTCTACTGACCAAATGGCCTAGACAACGCTCTTAAAAGCAAGCTTGAAATGAACTTCTACCACACTCCCTCTGCATATACATATTGATGAAGAAGCCCCTTCCCAAACAGGCCATTAAATAGCGTCGTGGTGTCAAGATGACTTACTGTCAGAATCATCCCCTTATATCATTTGTACATCTGGTTACTGTGAAAATAGAGTCCAGTGATGGCGATGAAGAGACGGGAGAGATCGTCCCATCGAATCTCCCAGAAACACCACCAGTCGTTTGTCAATGACACAAAACCTTTTATTCCGTTCCTTGTAGATACATATATTACAATAAGATTACTGTAGCAAGTGAGACCTCAACAGCTTCATTACGGGCATCAGGTTGGCACGTGAGGGGCCAGACCGTGTCAGTCTCGATGTCACTGATACCAGAAGTGATGCTTGATCTGCAGTGTCACCGACTTTTAACCTGTGAGAGGAATTATGATGTGATCATAAATCGCAGCACGACCGCGAGGTTTAAAATACATCTTTCTTCCTCCTTGTGTCGGAGGATGATATATAGAGACAGCTTTCATAAACAGTTTGTTAAATTAGCTACATTTGAGAAGAAATATCATTAAGGCTCTTTTTGAGTCTGTTTTCTGATCTACATAAATAAATATTAAAGAGACACTCCAGACCCCTAAAGCACTTTAACTCGTTGAAAAGCTTTAATGTGTAAAGAGTGTGCCCTCTTTGTTTCATTTTGCAAATAGTGCAGATTACAATAAAAAATGTCCCTTTTGTAAATTGACCTGGTTACACCCCCCTGGCTTTCAAGCGGACAACAGGTCCTGTTACTTCCTGGTTTCATTAGCTCGGTGGAGATAAACTCAAGAGGCAGCAATAGCTCAGAGCACCTGTCTGTCCATTGAGCAGCATTGGAAAGTCTGAGATTGGACAGCCACATAGAGTCTGGGCGGGGCTAGAAGGGGAGGGATTGCAAAGGCAGAACTGCAAATTTTGTAAGCCGTTTTTGGATATAACTCAATGAAAAAAATGCGTTATTAAATGTATGCAAGTTTTCATTTGTGGTATAGCTACTAAAAAGTGATTTTATTTATTTTGTAATTGGACAGTGGAGTGTCCTTTTAAAGCAGTTATGTCAACTAAAATGGAAATGTTTACATAAAACATATATTTTTTTAATCAACAACGTGATAATACATGTAACTATAATTAACACTGGAAGATTGTTTGTGTGGGAGTGGACCTCTTGGAACTTTCTCGCAGTTATTCACCTGTTAGTGACAGTTAAAGGGACACTTTAAGCACCATAACCACCTATGCCACTGGAGTAGACTAAAAGGCCGATGCCTATGCAGATATCATGTTCATTAATTCTGTGTTCACTGTGTTCAAGTGATGGCACTTTATTTCATTTTAATGAGAAGGACCATTAGACATGGTAAGGGAGCAAGCCACCTCCAGTACTGGCCCAGGACACCACTATATATTGACTTGGACTTATGAGATTTTTATGGTCTGTGGGTTTTCATGGGCTTCTCGTGGGCTTGTTCTATGCTGGTGCGGGGCTTGTCCTGATGATATTGTTTGTGGTCTTTGCTTACACCAATGGAATCCAATCAGAATGTCCTCATTTTCACCACAGAGTGTAAGATGCAAAGACACAGAGTTCGATAATATAAAGAAAACAAGACATTCAAGAAGATTTCAGTGCACCAGCAGTACTTCTTTCCATGATAGTGATTTCAAATATTTTGAAAGAATCCATAAACCCCTCTGGGGTGGTATTTCAGGTAAGCTGTGTAGACATTCACCCCTTCTAGCTCTACAGTTCTGATTAGAGCAACAGAGAAACTTTGCAACAATGTCTAATGTAGCCGCATTTCGAGATTGAATGTCAGCTGTGCGTTCTCTACTCCTGAATTATTTACAATCATAAGATCATCAATAATCATCTCTCCTTGTGAACTCATCAAAACTATGGCAACACATCGACAGCTCGTTTTGTAAGTAATCACAATGCTATTTCTCTAGGAAGCACAAACTGTCATCACTCTGTCTGGTGGCCAGATAACATAAATCATGCGTCCTACCCAAGGGCCTCGCAATTTGGTTCACAAATGACGTGCTGTCTGTGTGTTTGTGCTCATGAGATATAATAGATCTGTATCAACCTTTATTTTTTTTTGTGTGCATGGTATACAGTAATGACATAATATACACTGGTGAGTCAGCAATGAGTTGGCATGTCATGTTAAGTTAGGTGTGCATAGAGGTTTGCACATTTTTGTATAATACAAGAAAGCAGGAATAATGCAACACTATAAGAGTATTGCCACAGAGAAACAAGATAGAGCATAACATTTGCATTGGGATTGTGTCACATGCTCTATTAATACTATAGCTCAACTCAGTGGGGTTGTACTGGCTATAGAACTCTTGTGTGTTGCATGGAAAGAAAGTAGAGAGGTATGGCATTGCTAGCACTAGGGATACTTTGCCAAATGTAGTAGGATTATATGAGAGAGTAACCCTAGTCATGGTAAGTTTCTCAGCCTCTGCCACTTCTGGAGGCCTGTACTAAAGGAGTGCAAGGTGGTGGGGCGCAAGGGAACCTCCACAAAATATTGTCCCAGAGTGCTGGTGAGCCCCACAGGGCCCTTGGGCCTGATAAAGTCCAGCCGGTCATCATACTGGACAGGTTCGGGGCATCGAGCTCTGTACAGGCTTACCACACGATCCAGCACCAAGCCACCGCTGGTGATTCTCAGGCACTTTAAAAGTTCCAGTATTGACTCGGGGTGGTTTCCGCTTGTGTGCCAACCACTGTCGGAGGGATGGGAGCTTCCGCCATCTTGAGGCCTTCGTCCCTGCCGGGGCCGTAGATGTCCGCCACGGGGGAGCAATCGGCTGTGGTGGTGAGTGTTCCTGCGGCTGCTCTGGGGTGGTCTGATGCCACCTGTCCTCTAGCTTCTGCCAGAAAATTGTTGATTCTGGACTGCAGGTCAGTCTGTTCCTCAACGGAATCAGGGGGCTGCGTGGCATCTGCCATGCTTGAATAGTTTCCTGCTGTCCCTGCGGGACACCCTTTGTGTCCCTTAAGTCACATAAACCTCCTATAGGTGGACCGGGATTACCCCCGCCGCTCCAAAGGGGGTGGTGACGAGGCGCTTGTGTGTTGGTGAGGGTCGCTGAGCAGCTCTGGCCTGGGAGATCAGCTATTTCTCCCGCCCAGCTGCTCTAGGCTGTGTGTTTCAGGGTTTGCTGCAAGTGAGTGTCTGTCGGGTCTCCAACTTCCACAGTGTGCTGTAGCCCGGTCAAAAGGTATGTTAGTCGCTTGATAGGTTTTAAGTTGGATTTGATAAGGCTATAGCTGCTTGTCTTGCCAAACTAGGAAAGTAGCTCAATCGAGACACATCTACCGGGCATGGCAGTCAGGCCCCGCCCCTGGTATCAACCATTTAAACATTAATTGGACAGCTGTTTGTAGTGGTTATGGTACAAGGAGGCAATGGACATGGTCCCCGTTCTTGGACAACATAATGAAGTATCTCAATTTCTGTTTAAATATGTGTATGATGTGAGCATGGTTTCTAGGAATTACGGTATAGCTAAAAAAAAAACTGCAGCCCTTCCAGCTCAGCAAAATCACCAACCAAGTTCTTTTGTCAACCCTTTAAGGACCAGGACTCTTGTGACATGTCACACGTTAGTGACCAAGGACTTTCTGGTACTTTGGCCATGCGTTCATTCTACCACAATTTCAACCCTACAGTACATCATACATATTCTTTAAGGAGAAATATCCTAAATGTATAAACAACACAATATTGACTATGAATAAAATATAAAAAAATAAAAAAATTACTTTTTTCTCAGTTTTATGTTTAAAAATGTGTACACAACAAGTACAACTAAACGAAAACTACTTCAAAATAGATTCACCCATTAGTCCTGATTGTTAAAATGCCCAAAATGTCTAGGATTTCATTTAAATTGTAGAAGTTATAAAACAAATATTGCAAGGAGTAAATTACGGTTTTAAGGCTAAAACCTAGCAAAATTTGCCATGCTGAGAATCTGGTAGTATAGTAGAATATATTTGTTGGAAGTTCATCCTACAGGCTATTTAACTATGAGTGTTTTGACACTTTGCATTTAAAGGATCACTATAGGGTCAGGAACACAAACATGTATTCCTGACCCTATAGTGTTAAAACCACCATCTAGCCCACCTGGTCCCCAAAATCTTACTGTATTCAAGCCTGAAGCTGTAAATCTGCATGCTGTTTGTCTCAGAAAAACAAGCAGTTTGTTGACATCATTAGAAGTGGTGGCCTGATCCAATCACAACACTTCCCCATAGGATTGGCTGAGACTGACAAGGAGGCAGATCAGGGGCAGAGCCAGCATGATTCAAACACAGCCCTGGCCAATCAGCATCTACTCATAGAGATGAATTGAATCAATGAATCTCTATGAGGAAAGTTCAGTGTCTGCATGCAGATGGAGGAGATACTGAATGTTTGGATGCATTTTAGGCAGCCATGACCCAGGAGGGATCTCTAACAGCTATCTGTGGAGTGACCAGTGAAGTTATCACTAGGCTGTAATGTAAATACTGCATTTTCTCTGAAAAGACAGTGTTTACAGCAAAAAGCCTGAAGGTAATGATTCTACTCACCAGAACAAATTCAATAAGCTGTAGTTGTTCTGGTGACTATAGTGTCCCTTTAACCATTTTATCACCAGCATTGCTTAAATATGCTGGTTATATTTAATTGTTTGTGTTTTTCACATGTCTTATTTAGGGGAAATGCACAGACCAGTACAATTGTGTATTTGTATTCTGCTACTGTTCCTGAGTACAATGATACCCCACAAATGTACATTTGCTCCTAATCCTACCCCTAATTCAACCCATAATCCAACCATTAATCCTACCCCTAATTCAACCCATAATCCAACCATTAATGCTACCCCTAATGCAACCCATAATCCAACCATTAATCCTACCCCTAATGCAACCCATAATCCAACCATTAATCCTACCCCTAATGCAACCCATAATCCAACCATTAATCCTACCCCTAATTCAACCCATAATCCAACCACTAATCCTACCCCTAATGCAACCCATAATCCAACCATTAATCCTACCCCTAATGCAACCCATAATCCAACCATTAATCCTACCCCTAATTCAACCCATAATCCAACCACTAATCCTACCCCTAATGCAACCCATAATCCAACCACTAATCCTACCCCTAATGCAACCCATAATCCAACCATTAATCCTACCCCTAATTCAACCCATAATCCAACCACTAATCCTACCCCTAATTCAACCCATAATCCAACCACTAATCCTACCCCTAATTCAACCCATAATCCAACCACTAATCCTACCCCTAATGCAACCCATAATCCAACCACTAATCCTACCCCTAATGCAACCCATAATCCAACCACTAATCCTACCCCTAATGCAACCCATAATCCAACCACTAATCCTACCCCTAATGCAACCCATAATCCAACCACTAATCCTACCCCTAATGCAACCCATAATCCAACCATTAATCCTACCCCTAATCCTAACACTAAAGTGTAAATTTCGAAGAGAATTTCAAATTTGAGGACAAGATAGGCAGATGGTAGACGTAGTTGAATTTTTTAATTCTATTATTTTGATCTGAAATTCACTTTAAATTTAAATTCCCAGCAATTCACACTTTGCAAAGTTTTTTTTACTAAAGTGTAAATTCTAAGTAAACTGAAATGTAAAGTCGAAATCCCCAAACTGGAAGCGTCGCTGACTGGGAGAATCAGCTATTGTATCCTTAAAAGTCACTGGATTCACCTTGAATTCTGACTTTAGTGAATACGCCTGATAAGAGGTGATACTATTTCTCAGCAAGCACCGGATTCTGCTCACTTTCTGCCTTTTGAAATGTTTCCTATCAAACGGTGCCGAGAACAGGACATAATTTAGAGATCCCCCCACCAGCCCCCCAAAACATATTCACTGAATGACAAAGCAATTAGTGTGAAATCTATTTTTTAAGTCATCGTAAAAAAAATAGCAATGACAATCGGATCAGTGAAACATAAACACAGAACGGTAATCCGGAACACAATGCTCCGTAAAGTTGCCATGTTGCTGGTTCTTTGCGATCTTGCAACAGTTACATCTTCCATTCCCGCTTCCAGCTATCATTATATTATCTCCTTAATAGGCAGACCCACCAAAGTTAACTTTTCTCTTTACATTAGAAATCAGGTTTCTTAAGAAGTGGACTGAAGTTAAGCCATAATAGATTGGAAGCGCACCTGACAAGACCTTTCGTTTGGCATATTTTAGGATCTCCCGCTGTGATTTTTTTTTTTTGTTAAAAACTAGAAAGAGATGTCAAGCATTAGGCAAATCAGTATAACGCCGTGTCTGCCTTAGGCATGCTAGTTATAAGAAAGAAAATATATATATATAAATCTCTACCATCCAATTTTCAAGCAAAGAGAAGTTAAATACATTCCTAAATCATTCAATGTACATACATACATAAAACGTTCAGAAAGCTAGAATCGAAAAAAAAAGGAGAAATATTTAATATATTTGGATTAAAGTTAGTCTCTGAACTGTCGATGCTAGAATGAAAGGGTCCGCTTTAGGTCTACGGGTTAGTGGATGATGAATTGCTGAACATTCTACACTTAGCAGACAATCGCTCCATATTCCCAATAAAAGCTTCAATGACACGGAAATGAATGCAAGTGATATGTAACTATCACATCATCCCCTAATAGTCAGACTCTTCAAATCAAGAGCTAGCTAACATCTTCTTCCTTGTTAATTTTAATATTTTTCCCAATGGGATTACTTCGAAGTTCCTTAATCCAAAAAAAGAAGGAGGAATGAAAGAAATCTTCAAACATGTCATGTTCGATTTAGTCTATCATTGGATTGCGAACCGTTTGCCGAAGATGAAATAGCTTACCCTCAGGACAGAGGACCCAATTTGGCAGCTGGCTACATGTCTGCGATGCAGATTTCTCATCATGGAGGGCTCTGATCCCACTTTTATTTCCAATGAATAAGGAATACAATAGCAATGTCAAGGTACTGGGGATGAGATAATGCATCATTTATTAAACAACTTCTACACAATGTCACTTCGCAGCTTTAGAAATTTGTTAAGCTTTTTTTTCCCCTCAAAATGAAAAAAGTGTGTATCCTTGTCATAACAAAACATACAAGTAGTTTTAAATTGTAAAATATAACTAAATGATATATCTATATATAAAACAGGTTCACGCATAATATGAAAATAAATGTATAGAACACTGTATAATATAAAGTATAGCTCCGAGCCCGCCTGACCTATGCTCCAGTAGCATTGATTAATTGCTAATGGTGACAGTTTCCAGAGTGACATGATGCATGGGATTTAAACAAAGGTTGACTGCTAATTGTCGAATGGAAGCGATGACAGTGGAAGCTCGATGTTCTTTACAGCTGGTGTAATCCACAGACCAAACCTTGAGAAAGTCCAACTGATGTAACCAATAGAGACCTCAAACTTACAACAACCAGTACTAAAACAAGCAAGGTGTTCCGTCAGTTTCCCTTTTGGGTTATTCATTAAGGTCTTCTCCAGCCGTCATGTTCCAGCTTTCTCCTGCTCTTATTACTGATGTCTTCTAACAGCAAGATATTTTAGCTAGAATTACTAAAAAGAAAGGTTATTATCTGTATCATTCACACTCTGTTGTCACCATTGAATTATTTCATTTTCTTGTAAACACTGTGTTTATTGAAGTGTATCTGTCGTGGTACTGACAGCTTTATTTAATTTAAAATAAAATCAGTTTTCACTTATACATTGTGCTTGCATAATTACCAGCAGTCTAGAAGAAAAATATATATAAAAATAGGTCCTTCCGTTGCATGCCAATCAGTTCTTTAGCGTAGAATCAGCATAGACATCTACGCTGGAGACATGATTGACAGGCAGAGGAGCAGGAGAACCCTCCTACTGGTTTCCTCAAGGAGGACAAATTAAAACAGTACATAGATAGCACTGGAGGAGTGTGTTACAGTAATATAACACCCACCGAGCTGCAAACATGGAGGTCATGGACCGAAGGTAAGTTAGTATCTAAAATTGTCACTTATCTCCATGCACAAAATGTACTTTTGGGGTTCAGAATATAAAGTCAGTTTATTCCGTTTTTTAAGACGAGGTCACAAATGAAAACTTTAACCCCTTACTGCTGTGGATATTGGCAAATGTTACAGCAAGCTTATCTGGCCCAGTTCCATTACAGTATGGAGCGAGTGCAAACCATACGTTAAATGTATCTCTACTACACAATATATTAGAATCGTGAGAAAGGACCATTCAGAAGTCTAGTCAGGTTGTCCTGTTGTCCTCACTGGGAGCACATGTGTACCAGACCATCTATGTTCTTCCTGTCCTCTTCTAATATTCTCTATCTGGTAGCTTAAAAAGTGTGCAAAACAAGGCACAAGGCAGAGCATTGCTGAGAAAATATAATTTCTAAATAATTACTAAAGACAAAAAAAAACAAAATACTCAACTAGGTGGCAGTATCTGAAGGGAGGTTTATGGTTAAGGAAGCCTCGTAGAAGATAGATACTTGCTACATACAATATTACCAGTAGAATATTTTGCTCTGAGGTTTGGTTGAAGGTTTAATGCAGTCTGTTAAATAAATGAACTCGGGACATTAAAATTCAGCTGCAAACAATAGATTTTTGCACCCCGTCCTCTTACATAAATCCAAGTAACTGGGATGGATTGTAGGTGTTTAGCACATTCTAACATTGTTTGTCTATGATGATACTAGATTAACTGCCTTCTATTAGACAGATTTAACTTACAGCTAGGAACCAATTTTATGGCTAGGAAATCTCGAGCCATTTCATTAGGGTTTTATAGGGGTCATTTATCCTCTGTATGTCCTCTATTTATCAAAACAATGGCGACTCGGACAGCTACTAGATAGACAGATTGCTGATAATTCAAGTGTGCTTCTTTCAAAGCTAAGATTTACTTCAACGTGCCTTGCCTCTGGTTAGAATCTCTGTGTACCTACATATGTTACAGAATTGTGATTTATAGAATCATGCAACAGTCGCATTGCTTGCGCCCAGAGCCTCACAGTTTGAAGTAGATGGGAGCAACCTGTGGAGGTATATCACCCCATCTGTACAGTTTGTTAGGGGTTAATAAATAAACTAAATGTAAATAAATACTGCTACTAAACATGACCGGATTTATATAGAAGAACTGGCAATCTACAAATGCAAGTTGTTTCTATTTTTTTATTCATCATTCTGGAACATTCCACAGGTAAGAGAAAGCAGTCAAATCTTATTGTGTGTATTCAGAACTGATACCGGAGAAACTGACGGAAGCCAAGCACAGAGAGATGGACACAGGTTTCTTCAGGAAGGAAGAGATTCTTTATTCGATTCACCGAACGGGACTCAGAGGGACTAATGTCACCAAAATACAACAAGAGCTGAGCCCCGGACAATAGTGTAGGCTCCTTATATAGGCATGTAACTCCTCCCATAATAAGCTCCACCCACACATACTCTTACCCAATCAATCGAACAAGAACTAACTTCCTGTTTGACCGCATGGCTTGCCCAGCACAATGGAGGAGGGGAATACTACATCCGGTATTCTCGCACATGCTCCGTACACTACTGATTGTATCTTTGCCACGTGCAACCAACCGACCGATACACCAGTATATGCACGTACACATGCCACGTGGTAATCTCGGCCTACTCATTTTATTTTTACCGAGATTCCACCACATTCCCCCCTTTGATGCCTCTGATATTTTCACAATTCCGGAGGCATCACTTAACCATAGTTTGCATATACCTCAGGTTGCCATGAACCAGACCAGACTTTGCGATTAATGACATGAATCTCTCAACATTCTTCTTCCTGCACTAGTTCTCCCTGATTTAGAGCCTCATATCTATATATGGCCATTATCTGTGCAGCAGCCTTTCTTTCTGCTATATTTTCTATAATGCCCTGCACAGACCTAACTACCAAAGGAACAAGACATGGTAGGAGAAGACACAGCATTAAGATTAGCATGACTCCACCTACCAATGCCTTAAGTCCTCCAAACTGCTCATACCAATTACCAAACCAACTACTTGGATTATACCCTTTCCATACCTGAGTAGGCACATGCGCTAGTTTAACCATATGGCTAGTAAACTCAGCTATTGCTTGCCCTTCATCATCTATTTGAAGACAGCAATTGCTTAGGTTAAACTTCCCACATACACCTCCCTCTACTGCCATTAGGTAATCCAAAGCTAATCTATTTTGGTAAACGGCTGTCCTCATCCTAGTATTATGCTTCGCTAGGAGATTGAGCGCTTGTGATGTCTCATTGGTAATTATCTCAACCACTGCCTGTAACCTTATAATACGGTTGAGCATATATATTGGGGTTCTATAACCAAAAGTACCATCCTCTGCCCATGTAGCTGGCCCATAATAATCTATAATATGCTGGGGAGGCCATTCATTATCTTCCCAGGTACCTATCTCTAGGGGTCCCCTTTTCTTCCTATGATTCACATCATATACTTTAACTCCCAAAGTCTCTCCTGTTTCAATAGGCAACAAGAAGAAGGATGGTTTGAGCATACCTAACACACATGCCCCTTCCCAGTCCTGTGGTAACTCCGAATAGGCTTTCTTACCACAGATCCAGTACAAATTTGCCAGGGCTTTCCAACTAGATGTGATAGATAGATCAAACCACACATCCTTTAAATTGGCATAACTTGCAAACGGGTTAGGTGGTTCTGAGACATTTGAAGCCGACCACCAGGTTGTATTCTTTGTATTATCATCATAAGCTTTTTGCCCTAGACAAGTTAATTCTCCTACAGATGTATTAAACATTATTCCTTTCCTTGCTATGCAAACATAACCTATAATGGAGGTCTTTAATCGCCACTCAGATTTACCTCTAACACTCATTTGATAATCGGCTTGAGAAGATATTATTTGTTCAATTGTCTCAGAACCAGAATACATTACCTCCTTTGCTTCCCAGGGCCATTGGTCTCCCATGTTAGTACCTCCACACACATAGCAGTTGGTCACACTAAGACTACCAGCAATACTCTCAGCTAGATCAATAAACAGATTTTAGCATTATGGGGGATCTTATTTTCTACACTCATCTCTTCATAAAAAGAATGGAAAACATGATGAGTTTGGGATGCTACGGTATCGGTCTCTATCCCTATAAATAATATTGTCCCAGGATCCAAACCCGTCCCATATATCTGAAACCCAAATAAGTTTCCGAACCTATCTATAAATTGTTCAGGATTATGAATAAGTATATGGACTGGGTTACACTCCATAGACTTACAATATGGTTTGGTAGGCAACTTAGTAACAATCATATCCCTATCTACTGTCTGTCCCCAAGTTGCCCACCCCACACAAGACCAATATGGACAATAATTATAATCCCTAACTGGGCATTTTGGATTTACGTACTTGTTTTTACTAGGGACAAATATACTTATGGGACAAATATACAAATATACTTATCATTAGACCCATACGTTCTCTCCCACTTAAGATCCCCGCATACATTCCACGGTTTTCTACCACTTGATATCGCCTTACATGCATCAAATAGCATAACACCCGAAGAATGTACGGTTTCTAATACTGTTTTATTTATTAGGGTCCCCTGTGGGTCGCCATTCCGGAGGGTCAACCAAATTGTACGGGGTTGATACTCTGGATTGAAGCACTTAGGTTCTCCTACTCCTAAATGGCATACACTATACTCTATTCCTAAGTATCTACACCTAGATACATATCCTTTACACTCATATTGTGAATGCCAAATTAGGGTCTGGGAAATATGATTACCTGTTATAGTAGTCTTAATGCAAACCTCACAGCTAGGTGTGTCGGTACCTCTACCTTCCTGAATAATTAAAATCACAAAAAAATACATTATCAAAAGCATTTCTTTCGACGTTTTCATCCTCAGTCTTCGTCCGTGCGATGGCACCTCAGCTTCCAGGGTGTAAGGGCTGCAAGGAATGGAGTTCTGCAGGTCCTCTCTTCCCTTCACAGAGGTCCCTTCAAGACACCCTGGCTATGACACGTGGGTAAGTGGTCAGGCTTTATTATGGCCGTCAAAACACTCACTTGCTGATCTCTTTAAACACACTTGAAATCCCGATATCTCCTCGTCACTCCGACTGAGTCGTGCGCTTTAACCGGATCTTGCAGGGATTCTCTGGATCTGTTGTAGCTTGCCAAGAATCTACTGCTGCTGGTTTAACCCTGGAGTGATGAATCCACGCAGTCCACGCAGCCACCTTTATAGCTGTAGGGGTAGACAAAAGAACAACATAAGGACCCCTCCACTTAGGCCCTAACGGTACACTGTTCCACTCTTTAATCCATACTTGATCTCCTGGATGATAACTATGAACAGGGGGATAAATATTCACAGGTAATCTATCTTGTACCCATTCCTGTACCTCCTCCATAGTTTTACCCAACTCTACAACCTGCTGCCGGGTAATTCCTTCTCCCAACTGACTCAAATCCCCCCTTAAGTTACCAAGTATGGGAGGTGGAGGCCCATACATGATTTCCAAAGGTGAGAGACCCATCCTTCTGGTAGGTGTACTACGAATACGCAACAGAGCTATGGGCAAAAGAACATTCCATTTAAGCTGAGTCTCTTGACACATCTTTGCCAATTGGTTCTTAATAGTTCTGTTCATCCTTTCTACTTTACCAGAGCTCTGAGGTCTATATGCCGTATGAAGCTTCCACTTAATACCAAGCATATGAGTCAGTTGTTGTAGGCACTGGTGAACAAAGGCTGGACCATTATCCGATCCTATAGAGCATGGTAGTCCATATCGGGGTATTATTTCTCGCAACAGGAATCGTACAACTTCTCCTGCTTTCTCTGTACGAGTAGGACATGCTTCTACCCACCTTGAATAGGTGCACACAACTACTAGTAGGTAGCGATGTGCACCGGCATTACAGTATAGTCTATTTGAAGATCGGACATAGGGAGTCCCCCCATATACTGGACTCCCGGTGGTTTCACTGGTCCTTGCCTTGCATTATTCTTGGCACATATCACACATCTTCGTACAATGGCTTGAGTCAAGTTGGACAATCTTGGTATGTAGAAATGTTTCCTGAGAGATTCTTCCATACTATCTCTTCCAGAATGTGTCCCGTTGTGATAGTTCTGGACAATTTCTACAGCTAGTGATGCTGGAATAACTATTCTTCCATCTTCTAACTGATACCATTTGTTCTCCAGGTACTTCCCAGTTTCAGTCTTTAACCACTCTTCTTCTTGAGCTGTATAAACTGGAGTCCATTGAGACAGTGGAGTCGGTATAAGAGCAGCTATATGTTGCACATACTCCTGTCTTCCTGATTCAGCGGCACGCTTAGCTGCATTATCTGCCATCCGATTTCCTTTGGTTACATCACCATCTCCTTTCAGATGCGCCAGACAAAGTATGATACCAACTTCTTTCGGTTCCCACACGGCTTCCAGTAGTTGTAATATCTCAGCTGCGTACTTGATTTCTTTACCCTCTGAATTCAATAATCCTCTTTCTTTATACAAAGCTCCGTGGGCATGAGTGGTCAAAAACGCAAACTTGGAGTCCGTGTAGATGTTCACTCTTAAACCTTCTGCCAATTGTAACGCTCGTGTTAGTGCAATTAGTTCTGCCTTCTGTGCCGATGTTCCTTTTGACAATGGCCGAGCTTCTATCACCTTGTCTATGGTCTACTGCATATCCTGCATAGCGAATCCCTTCTTTCACATAACTACTGCCGTCCGTATAGTACTGGACATCAGGGTTCTGGATGGGAAAGTCACGAAGATCTGGTCTACTTGAAAATACTTCATCCATTACCTCCAGGCAATCATGTTGACTCTCAGTAGGTTATGGCAAAAGGGTATCTGGATTTAAGGTGTTAACAGTCTCTAAATGCACTCTTGGGTTTTCACACAACATAGCTTGATACTTAGTCATGCGGCTGTTACTAAACCAATGATTGCCTTTATAGTCTAGCAACGTTTGTACTGCGTGCGGGACTCGCACATAGAGTTCTTGACCCAGAGTGAGTTTATCAGCTTCGGCTACCAGCAGCTACGGCTCTTAGACAAGGTGGAAGACCACTGGCCACTGCATCCAGTTGTTTAGACATATATGCAACAGGTCGTTGCCATGATCCCAAGTACTGTGTCAATACTCCCACAGCCATTCTTCTTTGCTCGTGTACATATAAGTAGAATGGGCGTGTATGATCAGGTAGACCTAATGCTGGGGCACTCATCAAAGCCTTCTTCACATCTTCAAATGCCTTTTGCTGTTCAGGGGTCCACAGGAAGGGATCGTGTTCTGTGCCTTTTATAGCTGCATAAAGAGGTTTCGCCAATATCGCATAACTGGGAATCCATATCCTACAGAAGCCTGCTGCCCCCAAGAATTCCCGCACTTGTCTTCTATTCTTGGGTATTGGTATTTGGCATACAGCTTCTTTTCTCTCTGGCCCCATTATTCTTTGACCTTCAGAGATATGGAATCCCAGATACTTGACAGTTGGCTGACACAACTGAGCTTTCTTCCTGGACACCTTGTATCCTGCCTTCCAGAGAATGTGTAGTAAATCATGTGTTGTTTGCTGACAAATTTCTCTAGTAACTGCCGCTATCAACAAATCATCGACGTATTGCAATAGTACACATTCTCCTGGGATGGACTTGAAATCCAGTAAGTCTTGACTTAAAGCTGATCCAAATAGGGTAGGTGAATTTTTAAACCCTTGGGGCAGTCTTGTCCAAGTCATCTGGCGTTTCGAGCCCGTTACAGCATTTTCCCATTGGAATGCGAAGATACACTGGCTTTCCGCAGCAATTCAAAGGCAAAAGAAGGCATCTTTGAGATCTAAGACAGTAAAATAGGTAGCCCCGCCCGGAATTAAAGCAAGCAGGTTATATGGATTGGGCACAACTGGGTGTATACTTACGACCGCATCATTGACTGCTCTCAAGTCCTGCACAGGGCGATACTCATCTGTACCGGGCTTTTGAACAGGCAACAATGGGGTGTTCCAGGGGGAAGTACAGAATTTTAGGATACCATACCGTATGAACTTATCCAAATATGATTGTATGTTCTTCTTGGCCTTTTGTGGGATGTGGTATTGTCTTAAGCTCACTGGATAAACCCCAGGTTTCAGTTCAATTCGAATTGGTGGAATATTGCGAGCAAGTCCTGGTAGGTTGTTCTCTGCCCACACTTCTGGTATATTGAACAAGGATTCATCACTCTTAGGGTTTTGGCTAGTCAACACTGTATAAAGTCGCCACTCTTCTTCCTTTGGTACAGATATTGTCATTATACCTGAAGGTCCATTGAACTTTAAAGATGTTGTTCCATTAGGTAGAAACGTTATCTGTGCTTGTAATTTTGACAACAAATCACGTCCTAGCAGTTGGACTGGACATTCAGGCATATAAAGGAATTAATGTTTCACTACGTGGCCTCCCAATGTACAGAGTCGACTTTTAAGAACCGGTTTAGCAGCACTCCTTCCAGTTGCTCCGATTACGGTGATAGTTCTTCCAGATGGAGGAGCAACTAGGTCAGTCACCACCGAATGTTCAGCAACAGTATCGATCATGAACGCACTCCTTTTTCCCCCTGTTGCTACATCGACCATAGGCTCCGCTCGGCCAAGGGGGATGGAGCCCGGTCGGTATCAATAGTCCTCCATGACTGTATCAGCCAACCCTACAAAGTCCCTATCTTCTCTATCACGGGGTCTCTGCGCTGCTGGATAGTACCTATCTCCACTAACACTTCCTCTATTGCTACCACTATTCCCTCCAGGACCTCCTCTACCTCTCGCTCTGCCTCTATAATTACCATATCCTGCCCTAGGCCTGTCTCTCTCATACTGTTCCCTTTGTGGACACTCACTTCTCCAATGCCCTTCTTCCCTACAGTACGCGCATTGATTCCTACTCAGGGGTTCCCTATTCCATTTACTCTCGCCTTTATCCGTTCCCCTATACACTTCTTTTTCCCTTCTATCTACGCCTGCGATCGCTACCGCTAGCATATCTGCCTTTCTACGCATCTTGCGCTCTTCCTCCTTCTTTGTCTCGGTTTCCCTATTTATATATACCTTGTTTGCTACCTCCATTAGTTGGGTTATGGACATCCCTACAAACCCTTCTAACTTTTGTAGCTCGCGCTTTATATCTCCATAGGCTTGGCTGACAAAGGCAGAGTTAACCATCCGGGAATTCTCAGGAGCCTCCGGATTAAAGGGGGTATACAAACGGTATGCCTCCAATAATCGGTCATAAAAGACACTGAGCGATTCATCACACTTCTGTAATACCTCAGCCGTCTTAGACATGTTAATCGCCTTCTTTCCTCCAGCTTTCATGCCAGCAATAATAGCGTCCCTGTAAGCTTTTAAATGGACCATGTCTGCGCCATTGACATTCCAATTTGGATCGTTGTTTGGATAATGGGCTGCAGCCCATGCTGCTGGGTTGGCCTGATTTTGTGTACGGGCCTCTTCTTCCAGCGCTTTAATTGCCGCTTGATTTATCCTAGTCCTTTCCTCGTTATTAAACAATGTCATTAATAATTGCTGGCAATCAGCCCAAGTGGGATTGTGTGTCTGGACTATTGAGGTAAACAAATCCGTCATGGCTTGAGGCTTTTCAGTGTAAGAGGAGTTATGGGTTTTCCAATTAAAGAGATCGGTGGTTGTAAAAGGGACATAGACGAAGACTGGATCAGCATATTGTATCTGGCCGTCATCATTAATGTGTGTCGGGCCAGGAGTCAATCGAAGAGGCATTTGATAATGTCGGGGTTGGAGGGTACCGGTCAGTTGTTGGGTTAGTATGGGGCTTCGTTGAGATGCGTCAGTTAGGGGTTCCGGTCGAGGGGTAGTAAGACAAGGGGATGGGGACGCTTTACTAAGGGGAAGGTTGGTGAGTAGAATATTCCGGGCCGGGCTAGGAAGAGCCTGACCGGAAACTAGATATGGCCCCAAATCTGGGTATGTGGAGTTAACGGAGGTAGGTACCGGAAGGGGAGGGTTTGAAACAAGGGGGCTGGGCTCTGAGCTAGAGGAGGGAGTAGGTGGGGACAACGGGGCAAGGGGAGGAGCGTTTCCAACAGCACCTCCTCTTCCTCTTCCGGTGGAGGAGGAGTAAGGGGGCGGCATGGGGATCTCAGACTCAGGGGGCGTGTCCAAAATGGGCGTGATTACGGCCTTAGTGGACAAGCGAGTCCTGGCCACCAGGAGGCGACATTGTTCCTCGTGGCATACTTGGATCCATTTTGGACGTAAAGTTCAGGCCTACCTGATACAGCCACGTGTACACGCTGTACCAGATTAGGATCCAAACTGCCACGTGGTGGCCATGCGGCAACCAAAGTAGGCCATTCCCTACTACACAAAGTAGTCAGGCATGCTGGAGACATCTTTACCCCAAAATCACATGTAGTATATCCCTTTTTAAAGTTTTTTATCATAAATCTTAAGGGATCCAAAATCGTCGAATCTGACACGCCCATACTTAACAATGGAGTGTCGTCTCCAACAGAAACTACACAAACACTCTTCCAACAGTCACACCCATTCCCTCGGCAACAGCACCACGTGGTACAGTTACTAAGCGAAGCGCACACAACAAAACACTCAGGGAATTCCCATACACACAGCTGTTACACCAGTCACTAAGTAACTAATACTGTGCCCTTTGGCGAAACTATACGGTCACCCACGCTATAATTCCCTATATCTGAATTACCCGTCTATAACATACCCCAGTAACATCGTCTTTACAAACAGTAGTTATAGTACGGTTAGCATTGGTTAGAGTACAATTTAAAGTCACAGTTCAATTAGTAGTGGTTATGGTGTTAAACATACAACATAGACGACAATTATTAGTACTTATTTACAGTGTCAGTAATTATACATAGTTATGGTACCGTGCGCTATAATACAATTACACACTATTCACACTCTCGCTAGACGGCAGAGCTCACGCTATCTAGCAAGATATACACGCTACTACAACAATCTTTAGCACATTTACAATTCCCAACTAATCTATTGGCCAGTACCTTGATGGACTACCTAAAACTATCTACATACGTTTTGGTTAGCCACACTGCCCAAGCACCACATATAGCGAACTAGAGGGCGCAATTTACAACAGTACCCTCTTAGTCTATCTACTCTATCAATAGTCTAGTGGGTTCCAAATTTACACGCCTTCCCACTTAGCCAAGATAGGTTGAGATCTAGCGAACAGAATTTACACAGGCGCCGCTTAGTCTCTGTAACGGATCGCCTGGCACCCCGACCGGGTACCTCCGTTAATGGATGCTCCTAGCGCTCCTGAGGACTTCAAGCACTGCAGCAGACACCACAACCACCGACTTAGAGAAGCATAGGAATCCTCTCTAGCATATGAATGCTGTAGACCATTGAATAGGAACCATACGAATAGGTTTACACTCCTAGCAGTCAACTGGATCAGCATACAATAAATCCTCCCCCCCAATAATGAGACGACACTTCACTTTGAGGGTTAAGCAGGAACTCTCGACTGGCTCATCCAGCCTGGCTTTTATTTCCATCTCACACATACAGGCCACACCCAGGGGGAGGCATAAAATAACCAATCCGAGATATGGTACAACCCACACATCCCCTCCCCTTAGCCTGAGAGATAATCCACTTATTATACAGTTTAAAACATAACTTTTACACAATATCTGTAACTTCAAAACCATACATCACATTCACATACAAATCACATATTCAGACTCAGCATACTTTAAACATAAACACTTCCAAATATCAGGCAAATCCCTCCAGTGGATCAAAAGTTACACGGAAGTCCTTTTAGGACCGACCGCAAGCACATTTTCTTGCCCAAAACAGTTCCATAGATTTGGGCTGTGCGGTCGGTCAATTCCTGGCATAAAAACGGCTAAGTCCCATTCGAAGTGTGCCTGTACTTCGACTTTAGTCGAAGTGTCGAAGTGGAGTTGATGTTAAGGGTCGGCAGTGTTCGAAGTTAAAATGGCCGCTGCCACGTGGTCCTTTGTCCGATACCGGCCACTTCGACGACTTCGACAACTTCGGTAACTTCGACAGCTTCGACAGCTTCGACAGCTTCGACAGCTTCGACTGTGCCCGAAGTGCCATATACAAAAGTACCAATCTGTCCCCAAAGTATTTAAAGGGCTAGGGACAGTATTATACAATCCCAATGCCCAAAAGTAGTTCCCAAAGGGTCAGTACATTATGGTAGCAGTCCATAAGCCCCAATTCAGTCCCTTAAAGGGCAATATCTCCCAGGGACCATAATCACTGGGCAGGAGGCTTGCAACCAGGCTTCTCCAGTTCTCAGTGGCGAGGTTGGTTCCGCCACAGTCTCCCGGTCCCTCTGACCTAGCGAACAAAATATACACCCTAGAACAGACAAGACACCGGTGTCCGGCTAGGGCTATTTACACGAGAACCCCGCCTGACTCCAAACCAAAATTAAACGGGCTGACTACAGGGCATTTAATTGAGCGGTGCGCCTTCGCTCCTTCCCTCCACTGGAGGGGGCAGATTCCAAATAACCCCTTATGGGCCTACCGCACAATCGGTATCCAATACCCCTAGTGGGTCCGCCGTCTAAAACAATGGTCGTCATAACCTCCTCGTTCCTGAACCTGAGTTCACACTCATCGACGGGGACACCCCAGCACTTACTACGTAGAGGCCGATGACCTCCTGGACAACAGACCAGTGGCGCCGAGACGAAGGGAGGTCCACGCAGAAGTTCAGGGGTGCAGCCGTAGAGAACGTGGGCAAAGATAGACCGTCTCACGCCTCTGCTTCTCAGCTACCATTGAACGATGAGCTTCCCGGCCAATGCACCAAATGATGCCGGAGAAACTGACGGAAGCCAAGCACAGAGAGATGGACACAGGTTTCTTCAGGAAGGAAGAGATTCTTTATTCGATTCACCGAACGGGACTCAGAGGGACTAATGTCACCAAAATACAACAAGATCTGAGCCCCGGACAATAGTGTAGGCTCCTTATATAGGCATGTAACTCCTCCCATAATAAGTTCCACCCACACATACTCTTACCCAATCAATCGAACAAGAACTAACTTCCTGTTTGACCGCATGGCTTGCCCAGCACAATGGAGGAGGGGAATACTACATCCGGTATTCTCGCACATGCTCCGTACACTACTGATTGTATCTTTGCCACGTGCAACCAACCGACCGATACACCAGTATATGCACGTACACATGCCACGTGGTAATCTCGGCCTACTAAATTTATTTTTACCGAGATTCCACCACAGAACTGGTTTATTTTAATAGATAACTACACAGAATGTAACAGATTTTTTGGGAATAATTTGTAGAAACTGTCCAGAAAGCTGTAGGCCCACCTCAGAATCTATCACAGCTACTATAGGTGTGACAGACCACCTCACACCCCGACCGGGTGCCTCTGCCAATCGATGCTCCTAGTGCTCACCGAGGACTCAAGCATTTCACCAGACACCATAAGCACTGCAGACCCCATGAACCGCCGCAGCTTGGTTGGGGTCTCGCCGTCCTCCACCCACCCTTAACCCAAGACCAGGATCCAGCTTCCAGTGGGTGAACCTCTCCTACTCCAGAGAGCGTAGCAGGAACAGCTCTTATAAGAGCTAGTAATTATAATCCCTGGGGAGTATAGTGATATAGCAATCCCCAGAGTGAATATAGCTGTCCCCTCTACACATGAGACGGGGCTCTACGTTGAGGGTGAAGAGGTGCCACACTTGGCCTTTTATGACAATTCACATGCAAGGGGCATTCCCACAAGAACCTTGTGGGGAACTCCGTTACAAAGTCACAGACCAATAATAACAGTGTTACAATGCAAGGACAACTGGTGAACCGGCATCAGGGTTATGGATGCCCAAGTCTCATTAATAAATGGGGAGTTAAGGCAAGACTGAGTGGTCCGATCACACAGAAGAGCTACTGTAGCTCAAATTGCTGAAAAAACTTAATGCTGGCCCTGATAGTGTGTCAAAACACACAGTGCTTGGCAGTTTGCTGTATAAGGTGCTTTGTAGCTGCAGACCAGTCAGATTGCCCATGATGACAGTTATCAATGGGGACATGAACATCAGAACTGGACCATGGAACAATGGAAGAAGGTTGCCTGGTCTGATACATTATGTTTACTTTTTGATTAGGTGGATGGCCAAGTGTGTGTATGTCCATTGCCTAGAGAAGAGATGGCAGCAGACGCACTATGGGCTAGAGATATGTTATGCTCTGGGCAATGTTCTGCCGGGAAACCTTGGGTCCTGGCATTCATGTGAATGTTCCGTTGACATTGTCACATAAAGTAAGCAACCACGACGACAGAAACAATTCATACTTACCTTGCTCGCGGCAGACCACTGCCCGATCTCCCTCTGGTCCGGTCCCCAGCGGGTGCAACGCTCTTAGGAGCGACGACCGCTGCGGTTCAGATTTTTGTAGTAAACTTACCTTCGCCCACACCAAAGATGGCGCCAACGTGTGTGTGACGTCACGTCATGATGGTTATCCAAGAGTGTGTTCCTGATCGTGTATATCTGATTTTTAACTTTGGCTTCCTTCTGACTTCCCTGATTTCTGGTACCCTTGACTTTTGGCTTTTCCTTATTGCTGTTCCTCGTTCTGTGTCCCTGACCTGGGCAAGTATCTTGACTATTCTCTGGTACATTAAGTCCGACCATTCTAAGGTCTGGTTAGACGTTATCCGTAGTCCAAGGCGTGATACAATTCTGCGTGCTGGATCAAACCCTGACAGACATGTACCATCTACCTAGAGATTGTTGCAGTCCATGTACACCCCTTCATGGCAATGGTGTTCCCTGATGGCAGTGGCCTCTTTCAGCAGGATAATGCACTCTGCTACACTGCAAAAAATGCTCAGGAATATTCCAGTCAGGACAATACGATGCCATTTAAGATATTAGAGCTGCAGGGGCTGTTATATAGTGTGTATCAGATAAAGCTTCCTCTACTCCTCCTGCAAGGCACTTCCTGCATGAGAGGCTGTTAGTGGCAGATGGGAAGTGATACCTTCCACTTCCTGTCCAGCCTCACAAACAGACACTGGAGGCTGGGACAGCACTGAGTTTTACACCCTCTATAACTGTTCCTGCAGCTCTGCTATTAAGGTTGACTGAACTATTGCTGAGTGCTGAGGATTATTTGGTTAGCTGACATATTTGTGGGTTCATCTGAACAGGAACCTTATTCTGCGGCACAAGCACCAAAAATGTGGTGTTCCTTATAGCATTATATTTGCATATTGGACTACAGAAGGCACCGACAAGGCTCCTAGTACTTATCTCTCCCCAACAGCCTATTTAAGATCAAAAAGGCTCATTATAATTGCTGAAAACAGGTGCTCCTAGTGGTCTGGTGCCTACTCTGCCTAATGCGAAAGCCAGCCCTGGTGGGAGTATAATTTTGCATTATCCGTGAAGCTACAGTGGAGACAGCTGGACAGAACCACTGTGTTTGTCAAACCTATCCAAATGTTTTACAGAAAACCAAAGAATTCAACACATACTCATAGCATGCAACTGTAACTACACTGCTGTGTTTATGGTGCTTAGACTTCCCGTTAACTCTAAAAATTCTGCAAGCTTTTATCTATTAGAAAAGTGGAGAACATTTATGCCAGAATGGCTTTATCTGAAATAAGAACATTAACATACTAAACAGCCCCAACAGCCACACAAAACATCCCTCTATGCCTTAACAACAAACAACGTCTTTCTTGCAGTAAAGTTAAATTAACTAACTTGCCTCTTTTGCCACAGGAATTAATTAGTGATCATTTGGGCAGGTTAGAAAAAGCTTTTACCGAATATCTCTCGTAGCAGTTTAATACTGTGAAATTGGATAAAACACAAATAATAATGAATAGAAATGGTCATGTGAGATGTAAATATGGTCTCAGCTCATTAACAAAAAATAAATGTGATCAAACTGTGGGACTATAGCACTTTTTTAATGTTATCTTGTGATTTCTAATGAGCTGCAGGTTTGCCAATAATTACTAACAATTTTAATATGTAATAAGCAGAGGGTCGTTGAAAAATATTTTACGGAGTAAAATCACACGCTCGAGACTCCCGTAAGTTCCTTGAACTTCTTATAATGAGCTACACAATGAATATCTTAACATTTGCCAAGTCTGATGCATGATATCGAATGTATGACTACTAAAGGAAAGCGTTGCGTAGCGTTGTTTAAAGGTACTGTGCGCAATATGGCAGACACAGAAGTGTCCAGCTGATTGCATCTATATTTTGTGAAAGGCAGCTTCTAGCACACCTGCATAAAAGACACCTGTCCACAGAAGAAATCAATCAATCAATCAATCAGATGCCAAACTCTCCACCATGGCCAAGACCAAAGAGCTGTCCAAAGATGTCAGGGACAAGATTGTAGACCTACACAAGGCTGGAATGGGCTACAAGACTATCCACAAGCAGTCTCTCTCGGTCTGGTGCTCCATGCAAGATCTCACCTCGTGCAGGTTCAATGATCATGAGAATGGTGAGGAATCAGCCCAGAACTACACAGGAGGATCTTGTTAATGACTATAGTCACCAAGAAACAATTGGTAACACACTACGCCATGAAGGACTGAAATCCTGCAGCGCCCGCAAGGTCCCCCTGCTCAAGAATGCACATGTACAGGCCCATCTGAAGTTTGCCAATGAACATCTGAATGATTCAGAGGAGAACTGGGTGAAAGTGTTGTGATCAGATGAGATCAAATTCGAGGTCTTTGGCATCAACTCAACTCGCCGTGTTTGGAGGAGGAGGAATGCTGCATATGACACCAAGAGCACCTCCCCCACCATCAAACATGGAGGTGGAAACATTATTCCTGGGGGGAGTTTTTCTGCTAATGGGACAGGAGAACTGCACCGCATCAAAGGGACGATGGTCATGCACCGTCAAATCTTGGGTGAGAACCTCCTTGAGGACCTCCAGTGTCAGATTTTACCCCTAGGAAAGCATTGGTTCAATGCTTTCCTATTGGGTGGTGTAATGCGCTCGCAGCATTTGCCGTGCATGCACATTAGACCCCACTCGTCGCGGGATGGAAGAGGGGGCAGAGCTTCAACCCAGCACCAAGGGACATCTGTACTGGGATAAGGTAAGTAAACAAACAATTTTTAACCTGTTATTTACCAGGTAGGAGGGGGCGCGAGGGAGGGGGGAGGCAGAAGGACTGGTAGTGACAGGAATACAGCTTTGTATTCCTGGCACTACACTATCCCTTTAATCCCATAAAAAATCTATGGATGGAGCTGAAGATTTAAGTTGCCAAACAGCCTCAAACCCTTAATGACTTGAAGAAGATCTGCAAAGAGGTACAAAAAAGGGACAAAGTGGGACAGAATCCCTCCTGAGATATGTGCAAACCTGGTGGCCAACTACAAGAAATGTCTGACCTCTGTGATCGCCAACAAGGGTTTGCCACCAAGTACTAAGTCGAAGGGGTCAAATACATATTTCACTCATTGACATGCAAATCAATGTATAACTTTTTTGATGTGTTTTTCTGGAATATTTGGGGGGTTATTCTGTCTCTCACTGTTTAAATACACCTACCACTAAAATTAAAGACTGATCATTTCTTTGTCAGTGGGCAAACGTTCAAAATCAGCAGGGGATCCAGTACTTTTTCCCCTCACTGTATTCACATTTCAGTAAATACTTTGCATTGTTATGGTTTATAATCCAGGAGATGACAAACTCCAGGAGTCAGGGAGGTAAATATACGCCTCAATTTCATATTTTGGATTAGCTTTTAAAATGAGTAAAGTATCAAAAATACACCATATATAAAATATATACATATATACCAATATATAAAAAAATACCAAAATATTACAATATTAATATACCTTTAAAATGATTACATAAATGTAAAAATGTATTAAAAATATTAGTTCATTTGAAAAGCTTATCTCCAAACACAATATTTAACATCAAACTCTATTAGTTCACCTCTTCTTTTGAAAGATTTTAGCCGCATTCTCAATTCTACAAAAAACATTTTAATCCGTTTCACCTGCAAATAGTGGATACTAAATGAACCATTTTGCTAAAACAATATTTTTTATAACATTTCAACATTACTATACATCACTATTACCATTATATTTATCTTCACAAACTCGTTAGCGTAAAGCAGGGGTAGTCAACCTTTCTCTACCTACCGCCCACTAATGCATCTTTCTTGATAGAAAATTTTTCTTACCGCCCACCAGATTTGCGCAAGTGCAGAATATTTTTTAGAAAGGGCGCACATGCGCATTCAGGCACACACGCTCGCGCTTTCATGCACTCGCATCTGCAACCTCGCACTTCCTGCTTACCACTGAGTGCACGAGAGATGAATAAAGTGTTCATCTCTCTAGATGGAGGGAGGATTCTGCTACCGCCCACCTGGAATCCCAAAACGCCCACTGGTGGGCGGTAGGGACCAGGTTGGCAACCCATGACGTAAAGGGACACTCCACTGCACAAATACAAAATGAATAAAAATCCCTTTTTAGTACATATACCCCAAATTAAAACATGTATACATTTAATTATGCATAATGGGTATGTCTAAAACCAGCTTGCAAAACATGCAGATCTCTTCTCTGCAGCCTTTGCAATCCCTCCCCTTCTAACCCCACCCAGACTTTCTGTGGCTGTCCAATTACAGACTTCCCAATGCAGTTCAATGAGAAGTCTTTGCACGGCAGCCTCTGCCTCTCAAGTTTATCTCCACTGAGCTAAACAACCAGGAAGTACCAGGACCAGTTGTCTAATTGAAAGTCAAGGGGGTGTAACCATGTTTATTTATAAAAGTGCCAATTTCTATTGAAATCTAGACTTTATGCAAAATAAAAAAACAGAGAACACACTTCTTCACAATTAAATCTTTTCAGCAAGTTATAATGTTTTAGGGGCCTAGAGTTTCCCTTAAAAGGATACTTATCTTTCTTTATGAGCAATATACTAGATATCATCTAACGTGCTCTGCCTTGGATATGGGGAGGTCCCCTCTGTACCTATAATTAATAACGTTTCAAATTCTGCATCAAGAGCAGAAGTATTGGAATTGAACTTTTCCCAACATTACGAGCTGGAGAAGCGATAAAAGAGGCTAGCAAGTGACCATTGGTACGTGATGGATTAATAGGTTTGTACTCCACACCCTTACTAAGGAGGAATGGGTTTAAATGTCCATACAAAGCTTTTGAAAATTGTAAACTGTGAAATAATTAGACGTTAGTACCAAAACATTTGTAGATTTATATGCAGTTGCTACATTTGTAGCGTTATAAATGGTCTATTTATTTTATAGTACCATGTGTTTGAGAGCTGTTTAAATTGAATCTTCTTGGTGTGCAATGCCTTTTAATGACATGTAAGAGTTTTACTTCATTTACGGTTCAATATGTTTAATCGACTACAAAGGCATCATCTATGCTAATAAGCTTTAATAGTGATCTCTCTGGAGGCATCTAAGAGGTCTCAGAAGTATTTGCCTCAGGGGGGCTGGTTCCAATGAAGAATGCTGGTCTTTTTTGGTGCTTAAAAAAAAACCTAGAACTTTAAAGTGCATCTGAAGTTCATATTCTGGACAAAAAGTACAGTATGGGATAACTTTTACTTAATTTTACAAACTGAGAATATGGTCCATTTAAAATATAATTATATACAAGAATTTTATGAAGGTATTTTTCCTTATCAGAAATCACATGGTTTTAAGTTTACATATATGTGAATCGTTTTTCTATATTTTTATCACACGTGTTGTGTATTGTTTCCATTTATGGTTTTCCTGGCTAACAGTAGTTTTGGACATTTGAGTTTGGTGTACGAAGACCCAATAAGCAGCTTTACTTCTTTATGCATGTGAGTAACCAAGTCGCAAGTATACATTGTGGGTTCTATACAGTATTACATTGTTTCATGTTTTTCAGTTTTTTTGTTCTTTTTAATATTTCTTTTGCACCCATTTTTAGTAACCCAACTATCCAACTAGTTTCAGCTCTTGCCACATCTGTCCACTTTCTATCCTGGCATCAACCAGCCACTTGAAGTCCTGGACCATCCAACCACTCCCAGCTCTGAATCCCTTCCAACCAGCCACTTCCAATCCTGAACCATCCACTCATTCCCAGCTTTGGAACAAACCAACCACTTCCAATCCTGAACCATCCAACAATGCCCAGCTCTAGACCAAACTTCCTGTAGCGAGAAAAACAATAAAAAAGGCTGCGCCACAATCAGTAATAAAAAGTCCAGTTAAAAGGCAAAAGTCCAAATATATTATCCTTACAAATGGTCTTTAGTGATGAGGTCTTCTACTATTGCAGTGGATCCACTTTATATGAAAGATAAAAAGAGAGAAGGACAACCAATGGTGCAGTATGTAAAATTCAAGTATAGACGTAAAGGAGTAATAATATAAAACTCACATTTGCCAGAGCTAATAACCAGCTCTGGGGTGAAGCGCATTCAGCGGTTTAATCCCCGCTTGTGGGATATAAATGGATTCCTCTCCGTCACTGTTGTCCAATTCTCGGATAAAAAGAGACAACCAATAGTGCTCACTGTATGGTAATATTGATAAAAAAATAAAAGAATGTACTTACAAGACAAGAGCAGACCAACTGCTCTGTGATGACAGCGTGGGTGGATTTATCCCCACCTAAGGATTTCTTTAGGTACAGGAAACTTCCAAAGATGTATTTCAGAGGTTTTACATAAAACCAATAAAAGGTGAATAAGATAATACTAAAAAGCCAGGGTAAAATAGATTATGTGTCTATAAAAAAGGTAATTGGCACAATAAAATGACCAAAAATACTTTAATATATATAAAAGAACACAATATTAGATATCCATAACGCGTTTCGTCAAAAAGACTTTTTCAAATGGAATCCCACCGCTTGCCACCAATTGTAGCGAACCCGCTGGCACTCCGACCGAGTACCTCCGCCAATCGATGCTCCAAGTGCTTGCCGAGGACTCCAACAGACACCATCAGCACTGCAGATTTATCCCATCCCCCAAGCATGAGCCCAGGCTTCAAGAAAGGGTCAAGCAGGTCTGTTTAATGAGCACACAAAAGCAACAGCACTCATGCAGCAAAACAACTCCTCCTCAGAGGAAAACAAAAAATGACAGTTAAAGACAGACAGTGTTTGAAAATATGACAGTTATTGGAAGTTGCAGAACTGTGCCAGTACCATTTAAAGGGCCAGAACAGTCTTTTAAAACACCGATAAGTCCAAATGGTATTTCTAACTGGCAAAATCTCCCAGTGACCATAGTCATATGGCAAGAGGCTGGTAATTAGTCCTCTCCAGGCACAAGTGGCGAAGGGCACTTCGTCACACATCTTCCCATTGGGGGGGAGACTAACCAGGTACCTGACCTTCTGCCGGTCAGTACCTGAGTTAGTCGAGTAGCCCACCCACAACAAACAGTTAACAGAGTAGCCCACCCACAATATACCATTACTGCCCCTCTCCATGTCTTCCTCCCTTAATTCTATTATATTACATTTACTGCCCCTCTCCATGTCTTCCTCCATTAATTCCATTATATTACATTTACTGCCCCTCTCCATGTCTATGTATTACACACTGTATCTCTGTATTACACACTGTATCCCTGTATTGCACTCAGTATCTCTGTATTACACACTGTATCCCTGTATTACACACTGTGTCCCTGCATTACACTCAGTATCTCTGTATTATATTGAAAACAAAGGCGGATGTGAGCTCCCCCAAGTCGTTGCCCAAGATCACATAAGCTGGCAAATCCTGCATAATCCCCACCTCCACATTCTCATACCCCACTCCCCAATCCAAATGTACCTTGGCAGTGGGGACTTTGTAAATTGCTCCCCCTGCCACTCGTACGGCCACACAGTCCCCAGTGAGATTTTTCTTTGGAACCAGATGATTCCGGACCAGAGTCAAGGTGGAACCAGAGTCACGTAATCCTTGTATACTCTTTCCCTCCATGTGTACCACCTGGCGGTGCCCCTGTCGGTTGTCTGAGGCGGCTTGTATGGGGTTCACTTCGTGCAGGGTTCCCAGGGGTTCTTCTACGGATATGGCTGTCGTGTGTGGGACAAAGGGTTCTTTTTGGTAACAGTGTACCACAGCTCGGTTATGGGGTGGTGGCCCCTGGTTATGCCAGGTTGGTCGGTTCCTGTTCCGTCGGCAATCTCTTTTAATATGTCCTTGCTGGTTGCAGGTATAGCAGCGGGTTGGCGGTCGTGTATTGTACCTGGGAGGGTACGAGTTGTTGCTTACCCCTGGTCGTGGATGGGCCGAAGTGGTCACTGCTGGAAGAGGGGCGGTAGATCCATAAGCGAACCGGTGTTGCCTGTTGTCTGTGACTTGTACCGACATCACATTGTGTAGTATCCCCAGGGGCTCTTCAGTCTGATTAAAAAGTATCTCCTGGGTTGCTGGCTCCGCTTGGTAGTGATGGGCGGCTGCTCTTGGTGCTGGATTCTGCCGTACCTGGCTCCATGCTTGGCGGCTCCGGTTCTGGGTACACTCTCTCGCCATGTGGCCCCATTGTTTGCATGTGTGACTGCGGATAGAAGAACGGTTGTTGTACCTGGGTGGCGGTTGGTAGTTTCCCCCTCCTGGACGAGGTGATGATGTGGTGGCGGTAGCTGGAAGCGGTGCGGTGGTCTCGGGAGTGGGACGTGACTGTGTCCGTTGTGCCCTCCTGGCATCTTGGTACTCGTCTGCCTGTTGTGCTGCTTCGGTTAAGGTACGTGGTTTCCGGTCCCTTAACCAATTCTGCAGGTCTGGGTTTAGTTCTTGAAAGAACTGTTCTAATAACAGCAGTTGCAGCATGTCTTCCACGGTAGTGGCTCGAGCTGCTTGTATCCATCCCTTGGCAGCCCTGGTCAGACGGTGTGCCCACTCCGTGTGTGAATCTCGGACCTGTTTGCGCAGTTCCCGAAACTGTTGACGGTACGCCTCTGGGGTGATGGCATACCTGGTCAGGGTGGCCTGCTTCACTTTCTGGTAGTCCCTGCTGTCCTCATCTGGCATGGTGCGGTAGGCCTCGGCTGCCCGGCCTGATAACTTGCCCGCCAGCAGGGGTACCTGGTCGGCTGCGCTGATGTCATGCAATTGACATAACCTCTCGAAGTCTTGCAAGTATCCATCAATGTCCTCTGTGTCCACATCATTTTTGAATGCGTGGTAGGGAATTTTGGGCTTTCCCTGGACAATGTTGAGCGGTGTTGGAGACCCCTCTCTGCATCTCTGGGTGGCTTGTTGCTTGGCCATCAAATACTCGTGCACGTTGGCCATTATCCGTTCCACTGTTTCTGTAGGGGGTGTCCCTGGGAAAAATGCCAGCCGGCTCTTGAGCTCTTTTTCAAACTCTGTCTGTGTATTCTCCATTGGAGGTGCTGCAGCAGCCGCTGCTCTGTCTCCCTCCATGAGTTCAGCATCGAGAATGGCTTTGGCTTTGTTACTGGCAATGATTCCCCTTGCTTCTAATAGCTCCTTTAATGTAGCTCGTTTCAAGCGTGTATAATCCGTCCCCATTCACCATCTGTTCGGGTAAATTCACATACCCTGGAATTCCGGTTCTCATGTGAATTGGGGTTTCCACAAATTGCTGTTCCTTTCTCTTTATTCGTGCCAAATCTGCCAAATGACGTCATGCTGTGCGGTTCGAATCCCACCGCTTGCCACCAATTGTAGCGAACCCGCTGGCACTCCGACCGAGTACCTCCGCCAATCGATGCTCCAAGTGCTTGCCGAGGACTCCAACAGACACCATCAGCACTGCAGATTTATCCCATCCCCCAAGCATGAGCCCAGGCTTCAAGAAAGGGTCAAGCAGGTCTGTTTAATGAACACACCAAAGCAACAGCACTCATGCAGCAAAACAACTCCTCCTCAGAGGAAAACAAAAAATGACAGTTAAAGACAGACAGTGTTTGAAAATATGACAGTTATTGGAAGTTGCAGAACTGTGCCAGTACCATTTAAAGGGCCAGAACAGTCTTTTAAAACACCAATAAGTCCAAATGGTATTTCTAACTGGCAAAATCTCCCAGAGACCATAGTCATATGGCAAGAGGCTGGTAATTAGTCCTCTCCAGGCACAAGTGGCGAAGGGCACTTCGTCACACTTTCCACTTCCAATCTTGTACAATCCAACAATTCTCAGGTCTCGACCAAACTAACAATTTCCAATCCTGAACCATCCAACAATTACCAGCTCTGAACCAAACTAACCAATATCAGTCCTAGCCTTATACATTGACTTCCAGTTCTGACCCATCCATCTGTCTCCAGCCCCTCTAGTTTTGACCCATTTATCTGAAGTCCTTGTCTGGCCCCCATGAAAGGGCTCTATGCGACTCTAGGCAACATTTTTAGTCCTGACCAATTACAACCATTTTCTCTCCTGCTTTCATCCAACCTCTTTCAGTCCTGGCTGAATGCAAGCAATCTTGGCTCAGTCTAACCACTTTTAGTGTAGGTTTCATCTAACTTTTATAAATCATGGCTCTATCAAATTACTTCTACTCGTGCCTATTTACAACCTCTTCTATTCCTGCCCCATCCAGACACCCCTGACATAATCGTGGCACCATCCTTCCAACCATACTACATTTATTCTGTGACCCTAAAAAACCTCCTTGAGAATGGCTCAACGTAGCTGGGTGTCACGACTACCAATGTGGTCCAACACGCAAAAACGATGTAACATCTAGATAGACTATAGAAGATAGACAGAATGTAAACCGGTCCTTAGAATGACCTGGTTAATATATTGAAAGACAGAGAATGGACAAGGGAAAGCCAAGGTCAAGGAAGCTAGAAATACATGAGATTGATAAGGAAAGCCAAGTCAGGGAAACCAGAGATAAGAGTTGTCAGGAATAGCCAAAGTCAAAATACCAGGAAGATCAAATACCAAGAAGAAGGAAAACGCACTCGCGGAAACCAGGAACTGAAACCACGACAGGGAAATGGGCTAGGGAACTTCAAGGGGTTTAAATACCCATCCTTGTGCTGTGATTGGTCAGAGCTTGGCCTCTGACCCCAGAACATGCGTGTGCGTCGCCGTTGTGACATCAAACACACATTCACGTGATCCTTGGAGGCAGAGCTACAAATGGCCCGACCTCATGGTCGGCGCCATTTTGTTTGCCGGTTGTAGAGGGGACGGAAGCCCCAGCGGGACGGTTCCCGGCGCGCTGCTGAACAGGTAAATTCACTAACCTGTCAGCGTGGTTGCACCGATCGGGTGCGACCACATGCAGCCGCGAACCGGGGGCCGTGACACTGGGTTCGTGGCAAGAGCATTTGGTAACTTGAGCATTGAGAGATTGCCATGCTGAGGACTCATCGAGGACCTAGGAAAAGCCATTTTGAACTCAGATTGGGCAGTCTACATTCTGTTGTCCACAGTTGGGATTTATATCATGAGGATGGCAGAAGACCATTTCAGTAGTTCTTGTCAGCATAGCACCTACAAATATACCTTTGGTGGCAGGTAAAAACCCACCGACATTTGATGTAGTGATGTTGAAAATCTCTCCACCCGTGTGATTGCGTGTGATAGACAGAGTTATCAATAATTCACTGCTTTCTGTGTTATACATTGGAGGAAATAAAAAGATCATTCTCGCAGTTAGGATGTATAAATGCATCGCTCTGTCATCGAGATTGTAGGAAGTACAGCTTCTCTGCTCGCTTTCTTTGAATATGTAGACATTCTGTCAGTAAAGAACTCACTCATCATTCAACATTGCTCAGAAATGCTACGGGAAGATTTGGTTTTATTCAGTCTTTAATGCCTGTCTTATGTCAGAGTCTCACAAATGTAAAACCACAGTGAGTTATTCACTAAACCCCTGATTGGGAATCACCTGGAAAAAGATCTATTTTAGAATTTGGAATTTTCCAGTTTTGCGGTTTTAAATAAACGTTGGAACAAGTTGTTATTACCGCCTTACCTTCAGGTGTTAAACCATTCACAAACTTTTTAACCCCAAACTCTTGAGTCCAGGTTCGTTTAGCATTTATTCTGTCCTTCTGCTTCTTTGAGATTCTTTAAAGAGGGAGCTTTGGACAGAGATGCTGCTGATTGGCTGAGAGCTCGAGCTGATGATCTCAGTCAATCAGTTAATCCCAATTCATAAAAAGCTGTTTTGTGATGCTGTCAGCCAATCAGCAATGACCCGTCCAATGTTTCCTGTTTCTGAAAAAAGAATCTGAAAAAATCAGAAGGACATGGTCGGCATTCATGAACCTCTAGTTTCAATAAGATCATAGAAAACAACTTGTATATTGCATAGTGTGCATCCAGGGCAATGTGGGCAGTAGTCTACAGTAATTGGGAGGACAGAAATGTTATTTTCATTACTTTAACATAACGAGAATGATGTGAGATTAATCCTGTGCGTATTAACTTGCAGCAAGCGTTCAGCCATTAATCTGGGAGGTGGTTACATTCGTTTTCAGGTATTTGGTTTTCTATGGTAGTCAATTCCGGTACAAGTAGGAATTTGCAGTTTCAAATTGAATGTTTAGTTACCGTAATAGTCCTTAAAGTGACTGCAACCATCGCTCTGATTGTCCTTGAACAATTTCGTTGATAGAATCAAAATCCTTCATTTTGTTCAATCTGTAAAACACAGTGAATCTTCTTTAGAGTAAAAAAAATTAAAAAAAATAAATCATTTTATTTTAAATTGTGAACATATACATAATAAAATGCACAATGGGTGCGTACGAAATCAAAGACAAAAATCATTGTGATGTCCCCTTAAATATACTGAGATTTATATCATTAAACTGAAAACAATTTGCAAACTTTAAGATATAAAAATCACCAGTTGGGTATATTGCAAAACGAGGCATTTGTTTGTAATTTAGACCTAAATGTAATAAATACATTTTGTCTTTAATTCACTGTAAAAAGAAAAACATTATAAAAAAAAAACTAAAATGTGATTTTAACCTGAATTTAGTTTTCCATGGTACAAAATCACAGAAGGAAACACTGGCTGATTCTCTGATCGTAAAATCCAGTGCTTTAACTATAATTATATTGCATAAAACTTAAATCTCATATATTATAAACAAACTACTCTGGCTGAAAAGAATTCCGCCGCACTGAAACGGATGTTGTTTTTTTTGTTGGTTTTTTTTCTATGTTTAATTTGTTTGATTAGGTTTGGTCACAGAGTTTAATATTAATTAAAGTATTAAATGTACAAATAAACCCCCATTTCTCACAATGTGAGTTGGACTAAGGCAGAAAAAAACTCTTTAACTGTCCAGCAAGACCTCAAATAGATTCATTGCATGTTTTTGCATCTAAATTTACAATCAATCTTCCAAGACAGCACATTGCATCTATGCAACAATTCCTGGCTTTACATCTACATGACAATGTCTACAGAACAACAGACCATGCCCACAGAACAATTAGTAACATATAATGACTTGTAAATAGAAGTTAAAGTGGATTTTTAAAGCTCAGCTTCAAAAGCGGGCCAAATGAAAAAGAGATGTAATAAGTATCAGATGTCAACGTCTTCTAGATGTTCTTGACCTATTTGCAGTGATAGCTTGTTATGTGACGTCGTTGTCCTGATGCTAGGGATTAAGACTCGAGTAGTGTGAAAGATTCCTGTTTTATCTATATAATGAGAATGCTATCACCAGTTCTCTGGCTCGGTAATCTGGTGACGGCACTCCAAGATCAGGCTTTTCTCCATTTGTCTGTTATCTAACTCAACTGTTGAGATAAGTCCGGTCATGCATCATGAGTGTCAATAGAGTGACTGCAACAGACTGAAAATTGTGCAATGGAAAACTATAAAAGACATGTAATACCACCTACAAGCAACAGAGCCGAGTGCTCAGACAGATGGATCTCATGTAGACCGATATTATTCCGGTCCTATTCATTTTCAGGAAGATCCCTTTTGTGGTCTACCATCGTCATTCATCATCTTTTGAAGCCCACAGAAACCGTTGTGTGGGCTTAGACGCTTGGGTGCTGTAGTTACTATCTATACCGTCTATTGGGAAGAGAACGTCTCTATGATATAATTTATCATCTTTAAAACTCCTACGCTGGTGGAGATGCTCAGGTGCAGAATGCACCATCCTAAAGGTCGTCAGAAAGGTCGGGGAAAACCTTGCCGATTAATTTGTCAACGTCTATGTGCATCTCTATGCTGTATCATTGTGCTATGCCATGAGTATCCGTAATGCCCTCGATATTGTCATAAGACCATGTGGTAGAACATCCATCATTTTTGATACTTCTCGGATCTCTGCGCCACAGCGGCACTACGCTTACAATCTGCAAGGCTATTGGAGATGTTGGGGGAGAACCGGTAGCACATTTATCATCTTTGATACACCTTCTCATGGTTTATACTTGGCAACTCATTCATCGCCGGCTAAAAATATTTGTTGCCAAAGTCCTACATATAATTCCTTCTAAAGATCTTGCCAATGTAACAGTGGAGACCACTTCTTCAGAGAGCAGTGGTTAAATAGTGCATTTTAACGTGGCCTTGTTGCTAAACGTTTTCTTGACACATTTTTCCCATACACTGGTTCCTTCCTACAGCTGTTCTTTGTAATTTTGTCTGAAGCTTTAAATAGATCTACCTTTCCGAGGAATTCTTATTTCACAGTTCTTTACTTCAGTGTCTCATCAGCTTCGGTTCCAGACTTTTGTTTTTACAGCCTACAGATAATAATTACTTGATCCATTAACTACTGAATTGAATTTGTGTCTTCACTAGATAAACTATACACTTTGTCATTTGTACGTCTTAAGTCTTTACTCCAAATGTTACATGTAAATTATCTTCTGCCGGCACCGGTTTTAGTCACAGAATCGTAGCAAAACAAATGCTTGACCTGCAATTGTTACAGAAATTAACTTTCAATAGACACACTGAAACCCACCGCAAACATCATCACTCATCTCACGCTTCCTGATTGGCTGATTAGCACAGGAAGTACATCACGTTCCAATATGGAACAGCACCGGAGCAACAAGAAGGGAGGAATTAGAGATCCACCGCTTCCTCGGTTAAATACTGTTCCTAAATTGATGGTGTATGTAATGTATTTTTCCTCATGTAAAGATTATAACTTTCCAATATATCGCTGCTTCGAGTCCATCTGTTATCTGCCAGAAGATATTCCCAGGACATATTAAATTGCTTAAAATATTATACCCACTTCAGTGCTTAGAGCTACCTACTCATGACTTGGTACGTAGCAGTGAGTAACTCGGCAGTAGAAGGAATTTGGTTATAAATATTCAATTAACAGAGTCTGAGAAAGAGCCAGATTTGCAAGATCAGAGAAGGGCACCGCGTACTGTACATATTTAATGGTTTGTTTAAGCACAATCTCTGGTCTTTAGTTAAATAAACTCCACCGGCTATTCGTTCATGAAGAAAAATGCAAGATTTGTCAGCAGAAATACTGCTTAGTTCTTAGTGCTCTATGTAAATCTGTAAATGAAATGGCGGTATCTTGCAATTACCGTCTGTTATGCCAAGAGATTAACTATGAGCAGCACAATAGCCATTTGAGAGCTGAGTGGGTAGAGACTGTCTATGGCAGGGCCTTACCGGCTAGAACATACAATAAAGACCTCGCTACCTTCCCAGAACTGCCAGGTGGCTGTCAGATCAAGGGAAGACCATAACACTTCTCAGTGACACCAGGGAATGTTTCCAAACTATGCAACACTGTGACCGAAATGGTCTTTGACAAACATAAGTGCAGTGAAGATATGTGTTTGTTAGTACTTACCTTTGCTAAACACTTCACCCCAGAAATTGTTTTTAGGAACACTCCAGACCTCTAAAGCACTTCAGCTTGCTTGAAAGCTTCATGTATGAAGAGTGTGTCCTGTTTTTTCCATTTTACAAAATGTTCAGATTGCAATAGAAATCTACACATTTCTAACTTAACCTTGTTGCACCGGGTCCTGTTACTTCCTGGTTTGGTTAGCTCAGTGGAACTAAATTCAAGAGACAGCAATTGCCCAGAGCACCTGCCTTGCAAAGACTTCTCATTGAGCTACATTAGGAAGTCTGTGATTGGACAGTCACAGAAAGTCTGGGAGGGGTTAGAAGGGGAAGGCTTGCACATGCTGCAGACAAGAGGACTGCAACTTTTGCAAGCTGTTTCTAAATATAACCTAACCCCACAGAAATAAATGCATAATTAAATACAGGCATGTTTTAATTGGGAGTATATCTACTAAATAGTATTTTGTTTAAATATATATTTTTGCATTTGGCACTGGTGTCCCTTTAAGAGGCATTTAGTGGGGTTTATTGAACATGACAGGTCTCCAGCAAAAGCTGACCATTCCTCTTTAACTGGTGCTGTTTCGATCAAAGTGAAAACGAAAAAAACTGACCTGTGATTTATCAATATATTATACCTTGTTATGAATGATCACAGCCGTGCGCATGCAGAATTCTTCATTTTAACGCTCCTATGCTGAGATAAACTTCAACATATTTACAAATGTCAGAGATAAAAGCCAGCAACATTAACCATGTTCGTATCTTGCACCCACTGGCATCATTTGAAATAATGACAGCTGGCAACTCGGGTAATTATTCCGATCTTGCAGGGACAATGATGAAACCCGACAAGCATCAGACTGGATCTTTTACAGCCTCCTGTTAACTGCTCCGAAATAACATTTAACTGTATTGGATAATAAGTGAGCACACACGCAAAGTAACTGGTAATAAGAAAATACTGGGGGCTCTTTAAATAGATTTATAAATGCATGTAATGGATTTAAACAGATGCATTACCAAACTCCTTTATTTCTGTATACCTGAGTAACGATTCTAGTGAGGGTATATTGGAGTTAGCAAATGAGTTTGGATCCGGTGCTGTGATAATCCATTGTGTCATGTAGAATAGTGATTATAGAGGGCACCACAAGGTGGTAAAACCAACGCCAGTTAATTAGTTACAAATTGTATTTGCAAAGTCCCTTAACCCCTTAAGGACCAAACTTCTGGAATAAAATGGAATCATGACGTGTCACACATGTCATGTGTCCTTAAGGGGTTAAAGTATGGAGAATCATCACACATCATCAGGATTCCTCTGATATTGTTGGACTGACCGACACCTGAAAGATCAAAGCCTACCTGAGTGTTTGCATTCTAACCTAGAGATTCCCAGAGTGCAGATAATTCTCAGGATATACAGGATCTTGGAAACAGTGCGTCTCCCCAGGTATACAGGATCCAGGGCACAGTGCATCTCCCCAGGGTATACAGGATCCAGGGCACAGCGCGTCTCCCCAGGTATACAGGATCCAGGGCACAGCGCTTCTCCCCAGGGTATACAGGATCCAGGGCCCAGCGCGTCTCCCAGGGTATACAGGATCCAGGGCACAGCGCGTCTCCCAGGGTATACAGGATCCAGGGCACAGCGCGTCTCCCAGGGTATACAGGATCTTGGACACAGTGTGTCTCCCCAGGTATACAGGATCCAGGGCACAGCGTGTCTCCCCAGGTATATAGGATCCAGGGCACAGTGCGTCTCCCCAGGTATACAGGATGCAGGGCACAGCGCGTCTCCCAGGGTATACAGGATCCAGGGCACAGCGCATCTCCCAGGGTATACAGGATCTTGGACACAGTGTGTCTCCCCAGGGTATACAGGATCCAGGGCACAGCGCGTCTCCCAGGGTATACAGGATCTTGGACACAGTGTGTCTCCCCAGGTATACAGGATCCAGGGCACAGCGCGTCTCCCAGGATATACAGGATCTTGGACACAGTGTGTCTCCCCAGGTATACAGGATCTTGGAAACAGTGCGTCTCCCCAGGTATATAGGATCCAGGGCACAGTGCGTCTCCCCAGGTATACAGGATCCAGGGCACAGTGCGTCTCCCCAGGTATACAGGATCCAGGGCACAGTGCATCTCCCCAGGGTATACAGGATAAAGGGCACAGTGCATCTCCCCAGGGTATACAGGATCTTGGACACAGTGTGTCTCCCCAGGGTATAAAGGATTGTGGACTCAGTGTGTCTTCCCAGGGTATACAGGATTCTGGGCACAGCGTGTCTCCCCAGGGTATACAGGATCCTGGTCACAGCGTGTCTCCCCAGGGTATACAGCATCCTGGATGTAGCGTGTCTTCCCAGGGTATACAGCATCCTGGACACAGTGTGTCTCCCCAAGATATACAGGATCCTGGAGACAGTTTTTCTCCCCAAGACAAACAGGATCTATTCCACCCAGAGCCTGGAGCATGGCATAGGGCAGTCGGACAGGTTCTATTCCACCCAGAGCCTGGAGCATGGCATAGGGCAGCCGGACAGGTTCTATTCCACCCAGAGCCTGGAGCATGGCATAGGGCAGACGGACAGGTTCTATTCTACCCAGAGCCTGAAGAATGGCATAGGGCAGCCGGACAGGTTCTATTCCACCCAGAGCCTGGAGCATGGCATAGGGAAGCCGGACAGGTTCTATTCCACCCAGAGCCTGGCACATGGCACAGGGCAGCCAGACATGTTCTATTCTACCCAGAGCCTGGCGCAAGGCATGGGGCAGCCAGGCTGGATGAATTCCACATGTGATGATAGTTTAAAATTAAAGATGGAAGAGGTCACAAAGTAACAGTACAAAAAATAAATACTGTGTGGGACTGTGTGTTCCGCGAATTGAGCACTGGATTGAAATATAGAACACAACTTGGGAAATATTCAATATTTTTGCAAGAAAGAAAACTTTGAAATGAGGTTAAGTTAAGCCTGGATCTCCGTGCAATGTATGGCGCCTAGGTAAAAATATATGCAGAATAGGCAGAGATAGAATAGCTGATTAATTTGGGATGAGAGACTCTTGCCTCTAGAGTCCATTGATCTTGAGCGCCACGAGGTACAAAATAAAACAGTACATGAAAAGCTTACACCAGTTCAACCAGCATACCCCAGTCCTCCTATCGTGTCCCTTGATCTTTCCGTGCACCCGGGGGATCTCTTTATTTACTGCTCTAATCAATACGAGTCATTCATTATTCATTCCCCTCCCTCTCCCCTGCAGTAACACATTTTTTGGATCCTTAACTGCCGGGAACAGCTTGTTAATATTCAGTGAGCTAAATCTGCTTTTAAATGAAGGACACCCTTAAAGATTGTATAATTGGACTAAGGTTCCTGTACTGTGACCTTGTCAAATCTAAGCACGATCCCAACCAAATCGGGAATGAGGGAAGAAAAAAAAAAGAAAGAAAATCAAATCTCTCTTTGAAAGTGTAGCAATAGGAGACACCTGTCAATAGTTTTAAGCTTGCAATCGCCGTGAAAAATCTCGCAAATCACACTCAGGGTCGTTGAAATGAATTCTGGGTAGCCGGAGGGTCGATACTGTTGAGATGAAGGTGGAGTGGCTTTCGAGGCCACGGGGTGCACAAATAGTGAAGCGGAAAGTTGACATGTAGACACTTATGTTTTTTCAGCCTTTAATGAGCCGTGAATATTTTTATTCAATAATGCATTGGGAAATATTATGCAGCCGACAGCGCCAACATTACCATATTCTAAAAATGCTAAAGACCGACCTAATAAAAACCTCTTAGAATTGTATATTGATCCCTAATTCACTAGATTAGTCTACATCCTGTGCGTTTGGAATGGCCCCCGGCAATAACTATCTGTCATAAATATTAGTACAGCGAAATCTAAGGTTTTCAGTGTTGATGGATTTTCCTAATTGGCCAGTTATCGTACAAGGCAGGAGCTCTTTGAATTGCTGATTACTGTGAAGATATATTTTTAATAATACTTAGCATTATTTAGATACACTTACATATGCTAATCATATCATAATATTGAAAAAAATAGGTAGGTTTTAAATGAAACATCGACGTAGCTAAACAATTGATTGAATACACATTCAATAAATGTTGGATATTAGAATTTCACAAGAACAAATTATGGCTTTCTTTTTAAATATAACCCTGTTTGCCAATTTATCACAAGGTAACAGTTTATTTCCATGAATATTTAGAGGCATCTCATTGTATTCTACTGTAGTAGTGCCATGCCATCTATATTTTATTTAATGTCATTTGCGTAGTTAATTATAACTTTATGATGTTGTATGCTGTTGGTTTATTTATAGCCTCGATGAGTCAGAAGAATGATCCAGATGTGGTCCTATCGCTCACTGTGTGTGGCGGATCTAAGCTACACCTCACTGACGAAGCCTATTGATGGCCGAAACAATTGCCTGGAGTCACTGTATCTCTTCAGAAAAAAGTACATTTGTCCAGCAAATCCAGCCGTTAAGTTAAGCCTTTAGACGTTTCATAGCTTAGCGCGTGTTTGACTCCTTACTGTCCACATGTTACTTTTGGCATGAAAGCTTAAAGGACAACTGTTACGAAATGTTCACTTGTTGATTTTTGAAAGTTCATTATATGTAATGCAAGTTAATCTATTTTTTTTTTATTGAAGTTTACACATTTTTTGAAAAATGTTCACTGTTTTTATCTGGCTGAGTGGCCATATTGAATCAGACTCGACTGTTATCTGACCAACTGCTGCTCAACCTAACTTGCTGCCGCTGTGATTGCTCTGTGTGAACCTGCAGCAACAGACAAAGTTAGGTTGAGCAGCAGTTGGTCAGATAACAGTCAAGTCTGATTCAATATGGCCGCTCAGCCAGATAAAAAGATTTATAGTATATAATGAATACCATGATATAAACAGAGACAGCAATATATACAGGTTAAAAGATAATATATCCAGATGTGTTCAGTAAATTGTGTTTTGTTTAAACAAAATCAGCTCATAAATATCTAATGAGCCCACCATTAATGAGGAACTCGATTTATTTTAATAAAAACAAAAAATATATATACAGGGAGTGCAGAATTATTAGGCAAGTTGTATTTTTGATGATTAATTTTATTATTGAACAACAACCATGTTCTCAATGAACCCAAAAAACTCATTAATATCAAAGCTGAATATTTTTGGAAGTAGTTTTTAGTTTGTTTTTAGTTATAGCTATTTTAGGGGGATATCTGTGTGTGCAGGTGACTATTACTGTGCATAATTATTAGGCAACTTAACAAAAAACAAATATATACCCATTTCAATTATTTATTTTTACCAGTGAAACCAATATAACATCTCAACATTCACAAATATACATTTCTGACATTCAAAAACAAAACAAAAACAAATCAGTGACCAATATAGCCACCTTTCTTTGCAAGGACACTCAAAAGCCTGCCATCCATGGATTCTGTCAGTGTTTTGATCTGTTCACCATCAACATTGCGTGCAGAAGCAACCACAGCCTCCCAGACACTGTTCAGAGAGGTGTACTGTTTTCCCTCCTTGTAAATCTCACATTTGATGATGGACCACAGGTTCTATATGGGGTTCAGATCAGGTGAACAAGGAGGCCATGTCATTAGATTTTCTTCTTTTATACCCTTTCTTGCCAGCCACGCTGTGGAGTACTTGGATGCGTGTGATGGAGCATTGTCCTGCATGAAAATCATGTTTTTCTTGAACGATGCAGACTTCTTCCTGTACCACTGCTTGAAGAAGGTGTCTTCCAGAAACTGGCAGTAGGACTGGGAGTTGAGCTTGACTCCATCCTCAACCCGAAAAGGCCCCGCAAGCTCATCTTTGATGATACCAACCCAAACCAGTACTCCACCTCCACCTTGCTGGCGTCTGAGTCGGACTGGAGCTCTCTGCCCTTTACCAATCCAGCCACGGGCCCATCCATCTGGCCCATCAAGACTCACTCTCATTTCATCAGTCCATAAAACCTTAGAAAAATCAGTCTTGAGATATTTCTTGGCCCAGTCTTGACGTTTCAGCTTGTGTCTCTTGTTCAGTGGTGGTCGTCTTTCAGCCTTTCTTACCTTGGCCATGTCTCTGATTATTGCACACCTTGTGCTTTTGGGCACTCCAGTGATGTTGCAGCTCTGAAATATGGCCAAACTGGTGGCAAGTGGCATCTTGGCAGCTGCACGCTTGACTTTTCTCAGTTCATGGGCAGTTATTTTGCACCTTGGTTTTTCCACACGCTTCTTGCGACCCTGTTGACTATTTTGAATGAAACGCTTGATTGTTCGATGGTCACGCTTCAGAAGCTTTGCAATTTTAAGAGTGCTGCATCCCTCTGCAAGATATCTCACTATTTTTGACTTTTCTGAGCCTGTCAAGTCCTTCTTTTGACCCATTTTGCCAAAGGAAAGGAAGTTGCCTAATAATTATGCACACCTGATATAGGGTGTTGATGTCATTAGACCACACCCCTTCTCATTACAGAGATGCACATCACCTAATATGCTTAATTGGTAGTAGGCTTTCGAGCCTATACAGCTTGGAGTAAGACAACATGCATAAAGAGGATTATGTGGTCAAAATACTCATTTGCCTAATAATTCTGCACTCCCTGTAAAGGCTGCATAACAAGGTATGTTTAAATGTTGTGCACAATGGATAAACCAAAAAAAGAAGAAACTTTATAGAAGGAAAAAACTCAGACAAGTTCCAAAATTCTGCGTAAATAAAATAGCTAATATTATTATTATTATTATTTGTATTTATATAGCACCGACTAATTCCACAGCACTTTACAATATTATGAAAGGGGTATATTTACAATAAATGAGACAATTACACAGTGACACAGGAACAATAAGTAGATGAGGGCCCTGCTCAAACAAGCTTACAGTCTAGATCAGGGGTCCTCAAACTCCGGCCCCCCAGATGTTGCTGAACTACAACTCCCATGATTCTCTGGCTATCTATTGAATTCAAAGAATCATGGGAGTTGTAGTTCAGCAACATCTGGGGGGCCGGAGTTTGAGGACCCATGGTCTAGATGCTATATATTATATATACACACTCACAACAAATCATTCTGTTACCATCAGCTTAACCTTGGATTGAAACCATTGGTCATGCAGGCAGTTTACATTAGCAATGTATACGTAATTAATAAATACATTGGATGTTTCCAAGTACGTTTGCTTTAAACCCTGATAGTTGCTGGTGGAGTTAATGGTGTCCTTTAGGAGTGGATGTTTCTGGTATTTCTCCATCCTATGCTGTCTTGGCCCGTTCAGGTATCACCTTCCATGGGACCAGCCCTGTACTGCTGTGAATCCTATCAAACCAGGTGATTTGACCCTGAACCTGTTATCTAGGGGAGTGGATTTCAAGCAGTGAGCCGTGGCAGACCAGCGTGCTGCAAGCCACCTCAACGTGTGTCCTAAACACATTAACTTCAGGGCTGTAAAAGGTTGAAAGAAGTAATTTAAAGGGACACTCCAGAAGCACTTTAGCTTTCTGAAGTTGTTTATGTGTGAAAAGTGGGTTCTCTATTTTTTTTTTCATTTCACAAAAAGTGCAGGTTTCAATAGAAATGTACACTTTTAGAAATTAAACTTGTTACACCCCCGTGGCTTTCAATCAGACAACCGGTCCTGTTACTTCCTGGTTTGTTTAGCTCAGTGGCGATAAACTCAAGAGGTAGCAATTGCCCAGAGCACATGCCTTGCAAAGACTTCTCATTGAGCTACATTGGGAAGTCTGTGAATGGACAGCCACAGAAAGTCTGGGAGGGGGTTGATACATTAATTCTAATCTAATTCTAGTTAATTAGTAAAGGATGCTCTGTATGAAATATTGATTAAAAATGTATGTTTTCCTTTCATACCGTATAAAAGGAATCAGGGCATTCCCTGCACCTGAGCCCCACATTGTCCTCCTCTCCTATCATCATAATGTAGAGGGAAAAAAGAACCCCAAAAACCATGACAGGTGTAGAGTCGCCATATGGGCAGTCGGAACCTTGGACAAACTCCCCCCCCCCCCATACCTAACCCAATAATACGCTGACACTAGGGTATATGGGTAAAATTGTCCACAGCTTTTATTAACCATTATAATAATAAATAACATAAACAATATAATAATAATAATTTAATATATAAATATGGGTCATTGCCCCCATACTCTGCCCTCGCATCCGCATCCTTCTTTTAATATAACGGGCAATGACCCCCAACATATTAACACATATATATCTTTAACAATTTGCAACCTTACTCCAACATAACAGGTTAAGTGCCAACCATAAATAACCACGGCAGGGGTATACCCGGATACCCCTACCCCACCAGGTTCTGAGCCACCTCCAGGACTCGAAACCTACCAACCACCAGTGACCACAATTTCCATGTCCGTGACGTTCCTCATGGGAGCTTATTTCCTCCTCCTCGGCTCCCTATCCCGCCGCTGTGACAAAACGGGATACCCTCATCTATGCCAACCAGGAACCCAGGGAGGGTGGGTGGGACAAACTCGGCCAGGTAAGAAATTAAATGTGTTCTACCTAAAATGGCTGCCTACTTAAGTAGACTTCTCTCCCACAATCCCCCAGTCCTAGCCGGCTCCTCCTAAGCCCTCCTCCTCACCCCTGTCAAGGCCCTCCTCCGCTAAGCTCTGCTTTGGCTACTTCGGGCTACATGAAAATAAATAATGTTTCCATTCCGTCCCCAGGCAGTCAGTTATAATAAGAAGGTATGGTTTTGGAATAAAGAAAGTATAAAAGTTAAATAGGTGAAATTTCACAGTTTTTCTTATTTTGCAGAATTGTCGAGGCACACCTGCCAGTCCTGATGTCCTGCCCAGAGAAACAGGCTCCAAAAGAAGTCCTTAAACAGTGAAACCTCTACTAAAACAATGTTCTGTAAAATATAACGCATTGCGCAAGATTACTGTCTGTGATCATTCCTTGTGGATTCCCTGGCAAAACACAAGGAGCCAAAAATAATCCGAATGGCTCGGGCCAAATACTAATTCTTTTGTTACGTTAACAAATAAAAACGTAAAAGAATCCATGGGTTGGTCAAAGGGAAACAGACAAAAAAGAAACATTGTAATAAAATGATATTTATTAAAATCAGATTTGTTCATTTTAAGTTAGGAATATTTTTTAATTTGTTTTTAAATAATTAAGATCGGTGTTCAACTTACTTATTAGTCCAGTGCTTGGACAGTCCTCTTGCAACTGCCGATCCTCAATTCTAATGACTTTTGTCCAATTAAATGTTTCTCATTGAGACGCATTGAGGACACACAGTACAAGTGGCTATGTTTTGGATCCACCAATTCATTAGCTGCATTCAGTGTCATCATGCTGTGTGTGATGATGCTGAACATGAGATCATTCAAAAATCAAACCATAAGTGTTATTAGGGAGGTCTTTGGGGTTTGAAGTTGACCCTGAGGTTACCTTCATATGGCCATCACTGATCATCTTGTTGACCATCACTGACCAAATAAGAGATTTCTAATCACTGGAGAAATGTGTTTTTCTTTAAAATCCGGAAACACACATTTGCCTGGAAATATTATGGGATTGGTTCCTCAGTCATGGGATTAGGAGTGATTAACACCGTTTATGTCATTACCATAATAAGTGTGAGTAGACCCTTCTACATCTATGATCACACTACCGGACCTCTGTGGACACTGTGTGTCTGTTTATATTCCTGGTGTGTGCTATTAATTCATTCTTACATTTCTTGTGTTAATTCGTTTTTTTTTATTATTATTATTATTATTTTCTCTTTTTTACTTTTTTCTCCCAGCCACTTACAGTACTTACATTATTGCATTTTATCAACAATTTTGGGTTGTTTTTAAGAATGTTTTTCTGATAAATAATTACAATGATTTAATGTGAAAATCTCACCAACTTTTCATTTACGGAGTAGTCTTTTCATTTTGATTTAAGCATGTTAATAACCAGTTGATAAAAGGCTAATATCGTCTAATATTAGTGCTACAGAAATTGTATTCTAAGTGCATTCCACTGCCCCTAATTGATTTATTTACTAATTTTCACACCACTAATTTATAACAGCTCAGAGACAGATACTGAGGGAGGACCTGCTGCAAAAGGAGGGGTTTTAAAATCCTATTTCTATTCATCTGATGGTACTTTATGGCGATAACACTTTAACAAAATGACCCAATTGTGTCAGCGGAATGAAATGGATTAGATAATTACACTATCTCATAAAACAAGTCCGTTAGCAGATGGAGTGGCTGAATCCTAGTCTGTGGATGCACACGTACACCTTGACACGTTTCTGTTGGATATATTTGGTTTATGAAATTCATTCTTCAAATTGGTTCCCATATTATATTTACCTAATGACTCAGTGGAAACGTCATTTCTCCTGCATTATTTTTAGACACAAATTATCTGCACAGGGATTGCACAGCTCTGCTTTAGTAAATAGGAGTGTTATTATTTTTTTCCTTCCCACCTTGTGGTTATACGATGAATGCCAAAAACTAAACAACTCTTTTGATAAAAACAGACAAAATGCATATGATGTGTAAACTGTAAACTTGCATAAAATAAAATCAAAGACTGCTTATAAAAAAAAAAACAGGATATGTAGATTAGATTATGCATATTAATGTTGGTCTAACCCCCGAACCCCCGAACATATTGAAGAATGATTCCCCATCACAAGAAAATTGGTCAGCGTTCTAAATACTTTGTACTTTTTGGTATAAAAGAAAAACAGGAGTGAGGGAGAGTTTGTGCAAGAAATAAATACAGAGTCCTCATTTTAATATTGTTGGATAAGATTTACAAATTATTTCTATTTTTGGATAAAGGTGATTTTTTTTTATTATTCTTTATTTTTCATTTTCGTGCATAACATGTTATGTAAGATAACAATAGTACATTAAGTTAACTGAATTAAAGGGTGAACAAATGAAACGTGTTGCTTTTTGTTATACAATTTGCTGTACATGTTTTCATCGTGTACGTTTCTGTCTGGGTGACATTGGTGCATTGCCTGTCGCTGAAGTTTGCAGTGGAACATTCGAGTAACAGTAATAAAAGGTTGACAGAATGTACATGTGACCTCTTGTTGTGCGTTTTGGTACGGTGTCTTCATCTTACACACGTACGTATCTTGGTGTGTGGGTGGTAGTGGGGTGACGTTTAATGCTAAGTCGGTTGGGGGTTCAATTGGTGAGCCCGTTCTTGACATGGTGTGGGTGGGTAAGTCGTCTTGAGTTGTGTATGTGATTGACTTTCTCTTTATGTGCCCTTTTCGGTCATGACCGGTCACCGTCATTGTTGGCCTCCTGTTGCGTCTTTGGTGATGTGCTCTGTCAGTAACAAGGGTGGCACTGTGTTTCCCTTGTGTGTCTTTGGGTGCTCCGTATTTGGGTGCGGATGGTGTGGGTTTGTTTAGTGCGCAAGGGGCCCTCTTACGAGGTCTTGCGATGTCGTGTGTGTGATGGTCGATTTTGTGGTGTGTGGACTCTTGTTCTGCGTGTTTGGGTGATGGGTGCATCAGTGCAGTGTAGTAAAAGTAAAGTGTTGCTTCTTATGCCCTTTGAAATTGAGGATGCATGTCAGAGAAGGTTGCTTGGAAGGGCCTAGTGTAGCCTGTAGTCTGGCCCCCAGGGGGGTGTATGCTAGTCTGGAGGGTGTTCCTCTATGTGTGTGCGTAGGGGGCTAACGACCCCACTGAAAAGGCAGTGCTATATGCAGTATCTTATTGTGGGACAGTGGGAGTGGGGGGGAGAGGGTGTTAGGGGATATTCGCATTTGTAACTGTGAAGGGTGTCTGTCAGGCATTGTTAAAGCCCATTCACTTGCTTGGAGCAATAGGTCATAATAACTAGAAACATAAAGCAAAAACTGTTAAGTCCTGTGCAGTTTGTAAACCGCTGGGAGGTCTTCGGCGTCTTCAGCGCACCGGCTTAGTGTCAGGACTCCCTCTGTGGGCCGCTGGCATGAATGGGTGACCCTCTCTGGGTCCCAGGATGTCGGTGTCGACTGGGTTGCGGTCTCAGCGGCTGTCGCGGTTACTCCCAGTTAGAGCTGGATGCTCGGTATTTCAGAGGCCTCCCGGACTTTCATCGTTCCCGTTTCCTGGGTAATGAGTAGGCAGCGAGGTGTACCCCATTTGTATGGTGTTTTGCTTGCCACTTGTGCCTGAGTTAGTGGACGCAGAGATCTCCGCCATTCCATGGTGGCTTTAGATAAATCTGGATAGAAGGAGAGATCATGATCCTCGAATCGTAATGGTGTCATGTGGCGGACTGCCGCCACAAAGGCTGTGCGATCTTTCCCCTGTTGGAACCGGAGGATTATGTCTCTGTTTGATCGTTGTATTCCTGTAGCAGATCCCGTTATACGGTGCCATCCATCTAGTGTCACAGCCTTTGCTTGTTTTGGCAGATAAGAGCTTGGTAAGCAGTCTGCGGATGAAGTGCGGGAACTCGGCCATCTCCATGGTATCGGGTAGACCGCGGAACTTGATATTCTTCCATCTCCGCTTGTCCTAGAGAGCTGCCATGTGTTCATTGTAGCGTGCTTGTGAGTGTTGGAGTTTGGCTAACGACTGCTCCAGGGTCACAATGCGGATCTCGTGCGCTTCTGTTGTGCGCTATGAGTTGTGGAGACGGGCCGCGAACCCGTTTACCTCCTCCCTGAACTGTCCGATGTCGGCTGCGATGTTACGACGGAGAAAGGTGTTGTTTTTTTTAAATACTAAAATATGAAAAAAATTCTCAATATATAAAATATATTACAAAATTTAAAAATTAAATCATTTAAAAAGTTAATCATAAAATATTAAATAATTTGAACAGCTTATCCAACAATATGAAATCAAGGTAAAAGACCGATAGATATAATGAGATGGAAAGATGATAGACAGACAGACAGACAGCCAGACAGACAGCCAGACAGACAGACAGACAGACAGAATACCTGATTAATTCATCAGGGCTTAGATTGTGGGGAGTTTGATATCTTTAGTAGCAGCTGAGGGTAATTTGCGTCCACGTCTAGTGATTACCGCTTCTGTCACTTTCCCCCATTCTCTCCTTAGAATGTAAGCATTCAGCACCCTCTATTTCATCTCTCTCTTACTCTTCTGCACTTTGAATGTTATATTTTGTAAGCATGCACCAATAACTGTCAAATAAACTGTGTCATGGGATTGACGCAATGGGGGAGTAACGCACCCAAAGAAGGGACATATTCACAAAGATATATAAATGGTTATTTATTATTGATGATTCCTACCTCCCCTCCCCTTATCATTATTATTATTTATAAAGAGGTGACAAATTTAACAATGCTGTACAATAAGTGGACTCACACACAGTAACAAAGTAGTTACAACAAGACAAGTTGGACGTACAGGAACAGGGGGTGGTGAGGGCTTACATTCTAAGGGGAGAATGGGGGAAAGTAATAGAAGACAGAATGGAGTGCAGTGTATAAACATAATATATAGTTACATAGTTACATAGTTACATAGCTGAAAAGAGACTTGCGTCCATCAAGTTCAGCCTTCCTCACATTTGTTTTTGCTGTTGATCCAAAAGAAGGCGAAAAATCGAGTCTGAAGCGCTTCTAATTTTGCAACAAACTAGGAAAAAATTCCTTCTTGACCCCAAAATAGCAGTCAGATTTATCCTTGGATCAAGCAGCTATTACCCCACTAATTAGAAATCATATCCCTGTATGTTATGTTCTTGCAAGTATTTATCCAATTGCAGTTTAAACATCTATATAGACTCTGATAAAACCAGCTCTTCAGGCAGATAATTCCATATCCTTATTGCTCTTACTGCAAAAAAACATTTTCTTTGCCTTAGATGAAATCTCCTTTCTTCCAGCCTAAATGTGTGACCTCATGTCCTATGTATAGACCTGTTTATGAATAGATTTCCAGATAAAGGTTTGTACTGGCCTCGAATATATTTGTATAAGGTTATCATATCCCGTCTGAGGCGCCGTTTTTCCAAACTAAAGAGATTTACATTTTTTAACCATTCTTTGTAACTAAAATGCTCCATTCCTTTTATCAATTTTATAGCTCGCCTCTGCACTTTTTCTAGTGCCATGATATCCTTTTTTAAAACAGGTACCCAAAATTGCACAGCGATTACCAGCGATTTATAAAGAGACAAAATTCTATTTTCATCCCGAGAATTTATGCCCCTATTTATACATGACAAAACCTTACTGGCCTTAGCAACTGCAGATTGACGTTGCATATTGCTGCCTAATTTGTTGTCTATAACAATTCCCAAATCCTTCTCGTGTGTGGTTATCTCTAATTCACTACCATTTAGGGTGTAAGTTGCTTGTGCATTCTTTACCCTGAAGTGCATAACTTTGCATTTCTCTACATTAAATTTAATCTGCCATTTTAGTGCCCAATCCCCCAATCTATCCAAATCCCTCTGCAGCAAAGCAATATCCTGCTCACATTGTATTACTACAGAGTTTTGTGTCATCTGCAAACACTGAAACATGTCTGTCAATGCCCATTTTAAGATCATTTATAAATATGTTAAAAAGAAGCGGTCCTAAAACAGAACCCTGAGGGACACCATTTACCACTTTTGTCCAGCCTGAAAATTTACCATTAATGACAACTCGTTGTACTCTATCTTTGAGCCAATGTTCTACCCTAGAACAAGAATAATGATCTAGACCAATTTCTTTTAGTTGGAAGACTAAATACATGAATGTCGTTTCACATACTGTCTGGAGAGATATCAAATATACTCAAACAATGCTGAATCTAGGACACGGTGAGACCCTCGTCCCCTCTCATTGTGTATGATGTCACTGGAATCTCTGTCTGCACATCACTACACGTCATATAAAAACTACAAAACACACAATATCCAAAGGTGCTTGAACATTCCAACATGGAACAAGCTTAACAAGATGCTCGGCTCTCTGGGAAATGAACACAATTAGTCATGATTGATTCCATTTCTGACAAAGCTCACAATAAGAAGGTTCTCCTTCTCAGATCTGAGAATTTGGTGGGTGTATAAATCACTACTAATTGTGCGGCCCTCCTGGAGAGCTGCTGTTCGAGCTTCCACGTGTAAGTGCACACCAGGCATCGCAACGGGTGATTTACTATCCACGTGGCTCACTGTGCCGTGCTTGTTAGGACAACGTAGGATCCCATCTATAAACTGTGTGACATATGGAACACCATTTATTGCAAACAGTCATCAAAGTCACTCTCCACTCCATTAGTCTCATCATATTAAATTCTCTTTCTGAGAGTGGTGATTACATTTTTTTCTCCACGACCAATAAAATATTAGGCTTTAGAAGGTATAGCTTCGTACATCAACAGGGTTATTCAATAAAATGGCAATTTAAAGAGAATGTAAAGGGAAAGCTGGAAGAATGGCTAACTTTTTCCAGTCCGGGTATTTTTGGCTATAAATTAGAAATTCACTGTGGATTGCCTTTGAAGACTCACTTTTGTAAATTATCCTTCCGGAGTATAAGCCTTTGTTTGGTTGAATATCTTTCAATCTACACTTTTAGATGTTCGGTGAGGTCAATGTGTAGATTAATCAATTATCAATCATTAGCAGGGTAAATTGTTAATGTCATGTATTATAAACTCCCTCTAAGTATTAGCTTAAAGAAATATTGCCCCAACATGAAAAACAGGAGGATTTCTTTCTAAATACTATTTTAAACCACTGACCCGTGCCAATATCTATAGATATATATATTAAAAAAATTATAGAAAATGTAATCGTAAAAATACAAAATTTCACTTACACATATTTAATTTTGTGTACATTTTTCCAATATTATTTGTTTTTAAATGATCCATTTCCTATAAATTATTGTTCCCTTGTATCTACATTATATTAACTTTATATGGGAAGATAAATCCTTGTTTTTGTGGGACACAGTACTTATAAACATTGTTTCTCTCTTATCCTGGCTCTCTGAGGGGGGTCGCACCTACAACATACACACACACACACACACAAGCATGGACGCACATACCTCCACGCATTTGAAATTTAAGAGAATGGTTCTGCTCGTATGATGAATAACTAACTAAGAAATAATGATCTCTGTGCTACATTTGCCTCCAATGACAGTTTGTCTGTTGGCGTACACCTGGCTGGCCAATCCCTCTCCATCGGCCATAGACCTTTCTCGGAATCACAATATACAGTGGCCCAGCAACCCAGGATGTCACAAGCCTCGATGCTGTAAAAATAGAAATCCAGCGCACTCACTTATCAACTAAACAGTTACTTTGATGCTGACAGATTTGACTAGTTTTATTAAAAACACCTAATCTAGGCAAAAAATAATGGGGGTTTAGTTACATCATATGATCATACATTGCATAAGCCTGCCACAAACGTCAATGTACCCCATCTTTGGCAGGTCCTACTCTCACTGCCAACTGTCTACTAAATTAGCTACTCACTTGGGGAAATCCCTCCATCTCGAGTTCTCTGCAGTACAAGGCTTAAATAGGGTCCTGAGATGAGACACCTGTGACAGGGGGCGGTGCAAAACCAAGGAGCTGGCTAGACTCCTAAATATATATGGGAAAACAAGGGACTGGCTGCACTCACCTAAACATGCTTAAATGGGGTGCTGCTGGGGGCCAATAAGTACAGTAAAAATGGAAATCCAGCGCACTCACTTATCAACTAAACAGCCTCAATGCTGTCATGTCACCCGTGACTGCTGTAATTTTCTTTACAAGTCATGCGATAAAAAAGGAGTGTGTTGGCGCCAAGCGTAGAAACCTCTTTCACAAAACAAAAAAGCCTTCGGGCTGGTTGTTAAATACATTTTCCAGCCAGGGATTGGTTATCCGTTTGTCCCTTTTTAGTTTGTGATATGAAACAAGGAAGAGATACGGCGAGTGAAAGCGTTCGACAGCACATCAGTGGTAGAAATGGCAGCCGTGATAGCTAATCTGTGAGACTGATATTCCTTCACGAATCCCGCGTGAGTCTCTATTCATCCGAACTGACAACGCCAGGAGATGCATCACAAATATGTTTTGTGACAGACACTCTGCATTCTCGTTTCAAATTATACCTTTTCATTATTTAGCTTTCACTGCCGGGGCTTTTTTCTTTTTATCGTATTGTTCATTTTCTGTGCTGTTATTTTATCATTACACCCTCCCCTCTGGTTTATTCAATTTAACCATCTCCTAGTGTTTTTTTTCTTCTATTTTTTACATTTTCCAATAATTTGAAGAATAAACTGTAACTAGATTTAGATCTGCCGATGACAGCGAGCATGTTTATCAAAGTCAGTAAGTGTCGATTCTAAAATAATTAAGTATTTTTGGTTTTGTTCAAAAACTAATAGTTGGGAAAATATTTGTTATGAAAATCGTGAGAAACTAAAAAAAATTGTGATGTAGTGGGTTGGTTGAGGTGTGGCAAATGGGCATAATGAAAGTAGATCTGAAACAGAACAAAAATCAATAGAGATCAAAAATAAAATCTTTACAGAGAGTTAAAGTCGTGATCGTACATCAATCTGTAGTTTGCAGGAGAATAAACTAAAATGATGTCTGGTACATGCTTGGCTTTTTGACTTACATAGTCCTCGATTTAATCTTTTTGGATAAACTTTTTAAATGTTTTTCAAAATAATTAAATAAATAAAAAAAGATATCATATTTAAAATAAGAAAAAAAACTAGATAATTTGTCATGTCTTTAATTAATTTTAAAATGTTATTCAAAAATTTTAAATCAAGGCCGTCATTTTATGACATAGCCACGTGACATGAGGTCATTCCTGAGCCAGGACTGGGGTTTCACTACTTTGCAAGAACACAAGGTATGCTCTTTTACTTTGGTAGGATACAAGGTAGGCTTTTCTTATGGTAGCAAAAACATTTATCTTAAAAAGCACCGTAGCTAGGTCAGAGGTTGCAGTGAGTTGAAAACAATCCATGTTCTGTATTGCAGATTGCAAAAATCAGATTTATAACCACGGTCGGTGAAGAGGTTCTGTTTTTTAGAAACAATGTTTACATTGCATGGTTAATTCCACCACTAGTTGCAGTATTTCTGACAGCCACTAGAGGCGCTTCTTCCTCCAGACCAAGTGAAACTGATAGCAGCATTTGATTGGAGGAGTGCAGAGTTTGGCTGCGAGTTCCTATTTCCAATCCATTGCAATAGCTTGGAGAAGATCACTTTGACTTAGGTAGGTCTTTGCAGATGGAGCAGGGGAGTCCCAGCACTGGAAAAGAGCTAAGTAATCTTTATTTAAGTACATTTTTTTAAAGGCAAAGTACACGGAGAGGGGGGAACTAACAGTTCCAAAAAAAATTATTGTTATTTTGGGGACTATAGGTTCTCTGACACATGACATGTGTGACATGTCATGATTCCCTTTTATTCCAGAAGTTTGGTCCTTAAGGGGTTAAGGAAAATATTAGAATTCAGAGGGAGTTGAAGTGGGGGAGGAAAGAAACACAATGATAGTTATAAAGTTTAACACAATGAGTTTGATAAAGTATGTAACATGACAATCACACTGCTAATTCATCATCTAGCTGTGGGGTACGTAGGTTTGCTGAAGCATAGAATGTCTGAATAGAACATAGAATTGTCTGAACAATGTCAGTGGTTTCATGCTAGTTTTCTACAGCATTTTAGTGGTATGCAGAGTCCTCTACACTTAGCACATTAGCTATAAGGTAAAATTGGGCACAAATGAAATATGGAGTTGCTTAGGCGGCTGTGGAAAAGATGAAAAGCTTGGTGTTGTCTTAAACCCCACTTAATGTGCCACCATGAGTACGATCTCTGATCTTATTCTGCTGTGGAATTACAGGCCTATTCTACTCTCCCAGATCTATAGTAGTACTTGCCAGTATTACTGTATTAATCTTGTTTTTATGTAAATTGTTACAATACTTTTAAAAAGTCACTCAAGACCCCCAAAACACTTTAACGTGCTGAAGTGCTTTATGTGTGAAGTGTGTGCCCTGTTCTTTTTAGTTCACAAAAACATATATGCAATAGAAATTTACACTTTTATAAATTAACCTTGTTACACCCCCTGGCTGTCAGACATCCAGTCCTGTTACTGGTTACAAACAAATTTGATTTGGTTCAGAAATTCGGGTTAGAAAAATAATTTGTCTGCTTCGTCAATTCAGACCAATGGAATTCGGATCAGTTCGGCACTTCCAAAATTCATGATATCGGCAATTCGGAACTTTGGAAACTCGAACACTAACCCTAACCCTACCCTTAACCCCTAACCCACTTCGGAACTTCAGCAATTTGGAACTATGGCAATTTGGGACTTTAGTCATTTGGAACTACAGCAATTCTGGACTTCGGCAATTTGGTTCAGTTCGGCACTTTGGAAATTCGGCAATTCGAACTTCAGACATTCGTAAACATCCAAATGTCCGAATTGCACAAAATTCATCCGAATTTACATTCAGAATGAAAGTAATTGCACATGTCTACTTCCTGGTTTGATTAGCTCAGTGGAGCTAAACTCAAGAGGCTGCAATTGTCCAGAGCACATGGCTTGCAAAGGCTTCTCATTGAGCTACATTGAGAAGTCTGTGATTGGATAGCTACAGAAAGCCTGGGCATAGTTAGAAGAAGAGGGATTGTAAAGGCTGCAGACATGAGATGTCTACACACAATACTTTGTTTATATCCATTCACAGAAGGAGTGCCGGTATTTACAGCCTTGCAGTTAGCCGGTGGAAGGTAAGACCCACTTTACATGCAATTTGATCCACTCAGTCCACTGTAGTTAACCCAGACGTTTGGAAATGGGCACTCATATATATGTACTATAATCACTACAGATAAATGTAAGATTACAGCTCATTGCTTTATTACTAGTCCTGCGCATTCAGTTTCTCTAGAATTGCGATTCATCAGAATTCATCAAATCATCGACTTGTCTAAAATTCTGAAACAGCTTATGAAAGAATCGGAGATATATCAGGAGAGGACAGGTAGATTTGCGTGTCATCCACATAGAAATGATAACGGAAGCCAAAGGAGCTGATGAGTTTACCAAGGGAGGCAGTATAGATTGAGAAGGGAGACCAAGGACAAAATCTTGAGGAACAGCAACAGAGAGGGATTGGGGGAAGAGGCAGAGCCAGAGGAAGAAACACTGAAGAGTGCTGGGAGAGATAAGAAGAGCACCAGGAGAGAGCAGTATCCCGTTGTCAGGGTCTTACCTGAGATGGGAGTCTTAAGCGCAGATATGTTTGCTCACCCTTGCAGATAGAAACAGTACAAGGTGACCAGATAAGAAGCCACCTGGACTTTGAATCTGTGCACGGGGGCTGTGCAGGAAAGGATTCCAATGCAGTGCTGACAATGACATAAACAGCAGGATAGTCAAGGGATAACCGAAGTTAAAAGATGCCAGAGGTCAGGATAAACGAAGTGTAGCCGAAGTCAAGAGATGCCAGAGGGCAGGAATAACAAAGTCAGAAGCCGGGGTCAATATGGAGTTGAAGATCAAGAGACTGGCACACAAGAACTAAACACACACAACAGGATCAAAGACTTGATAAAGTTCACAGGGCGAGGCTGTGTTTATATACCCTGCTGATGTCTGATCAGGGTCAGGTGAAGCACAGTAATAGATGAAGTCCAGCCCTCAGTGCTGCAAACAAGCCTGGATGAATAGGACTAGAATAATTGAAAGGACTAGGAACTGCTATGGCTCAAAGGTAGATAGCAGGTCCAGAACTGCAAAATACCCTGGTTCAAATCCATTGTTGGGCCCTTCTGGGGTGACAACATCTGGCCGTCTGAATGTCATGGTGAGAACCATGACACCCGTAGACTGAGATTATGGAGGATGAGGAGAAGCACCCGTAGACTGAGATTATGCTATTGCTGATCAACAATGTCAAAAGCAGCAGAAAGGTCAAGGAGAATTAAGATAGAGTAATGGCTGTGAGATTTAACAGCGATTAAATTGTTGGATGCTTTGGTCACAGCTGTTTCAACAAAGGGTTGTACTTGAGGAAGTCTGTCAATCTCACATACACAACTCTCTCAAGGATCTTGGAGGCAAATGGCAGTAGTGATATAGGGTGGTAGTTGGATGGGAGATAAGATTGGGCTTTTTCAGAATCGGGGTTATAGTTGCATGTTTGAAGGGTGAAGGAAATGTGCCAGAAGAAAGGGAGAGGTTGAAAATTTTAGTGAAAGAGTTGGGATGAGGTATGAAGGACTAGGATCAAGGGAACAGGGAATGGGGTGGGAGGACTGGAGCAGAAACCTCTCCTGCTCTAGCAGGTGTGAATGAGCATAGAACAGGGGAGGGATTCGTGGAAGTATTGGTAGGAGAGAGAGATGAGAGATCTTTTCCCTGATTGTAGATACATAATATTTATATTCTTCAATACTCTGATTGGCCAATTTTCACACCATTTTGGTTGGTTTAAAACGTTGTTCCTGAAGTGATCACATGGATTAAATTCACCAAACCAAAGTGACAGACAAACCCGTATTAACTAACCTAATTTTTTAACCATGCTCCATTCTGATATTTACAGCTTAGTTTATTACTAAGGATTGGTGTATCATATCAGCTCATTATATTATATCAGCTCATTGTATCATATCAGCTCATTGTATCATATCAGCTCATTATATTATTACAGCTCATTGTATTATATCAGCTCATTGTATCATATCAGCTCATTATATTATTACAGCTCATTGTATTATATCAGCTCATTGTATCATATCAGCTCATTGTATTATTAAAGCTCATTGTATTATATCAGTTCAGTGTATTATTACAGCTCATTGTATTATTACAGCTCATTGTATCATATCAGCTCATTGTATTATTACAGCTCATTGTATTATATCAGCTCATTGTATTATTACAGCTCATTGTATTATATCAGCTCAGTGTATTATGTCGTGGTTATAATGCCTATAGTCTCCAGCCACAGTAAAACAGTTTATGCTTGGGAACAGTTTGACAAACAAGGAGCTCCCCCCTCCCCCACAATTTCCAGAATTTACACTTCCCCGTTATTATTCTGTCCAACCTTGATAGCAGTGGCTGTCTGTTTGCACAATTATGTAGTTGAGTTGATATTCTATTACATTCTTACATGTAATAGCATGATGGCCACACATACTTGTATTGGTATTCTATTACTGTTTCAAAGTTACTCTGTTAAACAGTTACATTGCTACATATTTGCACAGTTATATTATTATATGTTTACACGGTTGCATTGTTATATAGTTGCATTGTTACATGTTTACACAGTTATATGGTTACAGCGTTATATAGTTATACAGCTGTTGTACATTGTCAGTTATAGTTATACAGTTACATAATTACACTATGACTGTTACATAATAACACAATTGCATTATTGCAGTTACATTGTGAAATAGTTATACAGTTATATTATTACGTAGTTACATAGTTATACAGTTACATTATTACACAGTTACATCGTGACATAGTTACACAGTTATACAGTTATATTATTACACAGTTACATTGTTACATAGTTATACAGTTACATTATTACACAGTTACATTGTTACATAGTTATACAGTTATATTATTACACAGTTACATTGTTACATAGTTATACAGTTACATTATTACACAGTTACATTGTTACATAGTTATACAGTTATATTATTACACAGTTACATTGTTACATAGTTATACAGTTATAGTATTACATAGTTACATCGTTACATAGTTATACAGTTATATTATTACACAGTTACATTGTTACATAGTTATACAGTTATAGTATTACGCAGTTACATTGTTACATAGTTATACAGTTATAGTATTACACAGTTACATTGTTACATAGTTATACAATTATATTATTACACAGTTACATTGTTACATAGTTATACAGTTATATTATTACACAGTTACATTGTTACACAGTTATACAGTTATATTATTACACAGTTACATTGTTACATAGTTATACGGTTATATTATTACACAGTTACATTGTTACATAGTTATACAGTTATAGTATCAGACAGTTACATTGTTACATAGTTATACAGTTATATTATTACACAGTTACATTGTTGCAGCAGAGAGCGGTGGTAGCAGGGCTTGTTCTCTGCTCGTTTCTCCAACAGCTACTCAGGAACAAACAGGATACTTCAAGACAGCAGGCATAATAATATATCCCATCACCCTTCCCAATAACTGGATGACACTCAGTATTAGGAGCAGAACTGAATCTTTAATGGCCAGGCTGGCCTTTTATGCAGGTTTTGCCCAAAAGGTTACCACCAAGGTGGACCTTGTAGGGCACCAGTAAAAACAGAAAACAACCAATACAGACAGAGTCAGGTGATAAGTCACTTCCATACATTGCACACAATCCCTCTACTACTTAGGAGATAATCGAGTTAATTAATGTATCAACTCAATTATCTCCAAACAGAAAAATCTAAATTTTCATACCTTTCTAAAAGTACCCCAAAAACACGTCATACACACATAATCACTTCAACATCCCCTGATAGCCCCAATCTGGGGGAGCAACATACTGAAAAATCGCCCCGATCGGTTCAGGGGTTCGACAGTCTTATGGAGGTCTTAGTTTTACCGACCGCACACGAGGTGTAAGCCGAGAATAGTTCCATGTGTTTGGTCTGTGCGGTCGGTCTCTGTTCAGGAGTCTGAAATACATGAAAGTACATAAAAACATGGTTTGTGCCTTAGTTCGTTCAACTCCTCTCATTCGTGTGATTCCTTTCACCGAATGCCACTCTATTCTCCTGAATTTACACAAACTTACACGAAGATGGAAGTCTCTGTGGTGTTCAGGCCGTTGAGTGTCCGATTTGGGTTCCAGACACTCGACGACCAAACACCGCTGGTGTAATTCGTATTCTAACATGGCCACCGCCACGTGTTCGTATGATGAACGGCGGCCACCCAGGGGATCACCCAGTCAGTTTGTGTGTTGGCAATTTAGAGAGTGTGAACCAAGTTAGGGAGGTGCCATGCTCCTCTCTTGGGGGGCCTGGTTTATTTGGTAGTTATTTCGTTTGTTGAACCATATGGTGAAAGATAGCTGAACAGGATTCTTACCGAACAACCAGATGAACGATACAAGATACTATTTTGTTACTTATTTCTACAAGTAACAAACAGGTACAATATTAGGAAAATAAAGCAACAACAAGGGGGTTGGACAGCCCTTAGTAAAAGGAAAATACTATGGCAAAGCCCATTCCGCTACAATAGCTATACAGTTACATTACACCGTTTCATTGTTACATAGTTATACAGTTACATTATATTGTTACATTGTTACATAGTTATACTGTTATATTGTTACATAGTTCCATAGTTACATAGTTACATAGTTATACAATTACATTATATTGTTACATTGTTACATAGTTATATTGTTACATAGTTCCATAGTTACATAGTTACATAGTTATACAGTTACATTATGTTGTTACATTGTTACATTGTTACATTTTTATACTGTTATATCGTTACATAGTTCGATAGTTACAGTTATACAATTACATTACATAGTTACATTGTTACATTGTTACATAGTTATACAGTTACATTATATGGTTACATTGTTACATTGTTACATAGTTATACTGTTATATAGTTACATAGTTACATTGTTGCATAGTTACAGTTATACAATTACATTACATAGTTACATTGTTACATAGTTATACAATTACATTACATAGTTACATTGTTACATAGTTATACAATTACATTACATAGTTACATTGTTACATAGCTGAAAAGAGACGTGTCCATCGAGTTCAGTCTTCCTCACACGTGTTTTTGCTTTTGATCCGAAATAAGAAAAAATAAACAGTTTGAAACTCTTCCAATTTCGCAAGAAACTAGAAAATAAAATCCTTCTTATCGGGTTTATTGAATAAACAGTGATGGTTAAATTCAGATTCAGCTATTTCAGTATACATTTCATATTTCCTGCACAATTAGTGTGTGTTCCACATTGCTGGCACTATAGACCTTATAGATTACTGTAGATGTAGTACAGACCATGTACACGTATTACTGTGTATTATTGCAATACTCTGTATGTACACAGTTTATAACATACGTTCTGCTTAAAGCAATGGATATTGATTTTAAACGAGGGTCGCGAGCTGCACAGTGGGGCAGACACAGACAATTTGAATCCTTGTGGAGATACTGACAATCTGAACCCACAGACATACCACAAAATAATTGATGCTAGCCCCCTCTGCCCTGTCTGCCTGCCATATGAATGCTTTATACTCTTTGGTTAAACAAGCATAGCTGCATGTGGCATTTATATGCTGCAACAGTGAAATGAATTATATAATTGCATCGAGATTTTAAAGGTAACATGACAATGAATGAATACTTCAATTAATTCCACTCCCGAAGCATATGAATCCTGTATACATGCAGCCCCCAGCTGCCCCCGCAGCATGTGTCCTGGAAATACATGTAAAAACTTAAGCGTATGAAGCATGAATATATTTTTAAGGAGGAAGACCATTATGGGCAGAAAGAGCTATTCTGTGTGATTATTTTTTATTTTATTTTTTTGTAATATATTTTTTGTCCATCCGTACTAACACATGCAGAACATAAATGGCAGCAATATATTAAATGAATGAGTCTAAAGACAGCCTATAGAACCCCAGGACTGCTGGCAGGTATGTCGAGTGAATTGATAAAGTGTGGTGGGTCGTGGAGGCTCTGCCTCAATGCTGCACTCTTAGCCTTGGCAGCGTTGGAGGTGGACGTCTCCCCAATTCCCCGGCAGGCCTGGGGAGAGCACTGTTGCCCTTTTTGGTCGGTGACACCAGAACTCTGTCCCAGACTAAAGTGTGATTCAAGAAACTAAAGACAAAGTATTATGCAGCCAGCCAGCCAGCCACACTCTCCCCGAGTCTTATCAAGTCCCGCATCGCTCACACATTCACACAACTTCTTCTGAGAACTAGATATCTTTCTACAGCGTCAGCAAGTTTATTTTTTCCCATTTCCCTCGGAAAGCCTTGTTTGGTTTGGTTTCTGTTCTTTTTGTTTTCTAATTCCCTGTTTTTGTTCTCATTTTGTGTCTCTTGCTGCTGTTGATGCTCATTAAAGAAATGTTTTTTTCCTTTCATTCCTATTTCCGTTATTGTTTTCTTTTTGTTATTATTATTTTTTTTTTATTATTCTTTTTTATTTTCTTACACTTCACCTCGTTTATACAACCTCCGGTCAAAAAAAGTCGCTGTTCTGTTTTGATGCGTACTTATTATTGCGGGTATCAAGGTTTTTTTTTGTTTTGTTTTATATACTGTGCGTTTGCTGCACAGATGCACATAAAACCAATCAATTATGCATCAAATGATTTGAATCTTTACTTTTTTTTTGCCTTTGCACCTTAAAAGGCCTGCCTGCTGGCAATAGCTTTGTACGCCATGAAATAACAATGCTTAATTGGCAAGTGGGAAAAACAGGATGCAGCGTTACTGTACTGCCACAAACAATTCGACAGAGGGGGAAACCGAGACTGCTTGCACCTCCTGATGGAGCAGCAGCATCTATTCCATCCCTCCAGAAACAGAGTTACGCCGAGCGTTGCTTGAAATACCTGCGCGCCCCTGGTCCCTCCACAACAACGATTATTTGTGATTCTCCAGAACCTGGAACAATGTCCCATGGCTTGTGGGGGTAACGCAGCAGAAATGATTAATAACACGTTCAGTAATTTCCTAATATATAAGAACTGGCTGTGTTAAACATAATTACACATTCCATTTACTCTTAGAACATTTGGTTTAATAACAAGAACTTGGTCTCAGTTCTCACTGCTGTTGACAATCTTGTTGCCCAGGTAAAACGTCTGCCTTCCTCAAGTCCCCAGCGGAATAGGACGGAGCAACCGCCTGTATGTTTTAGTGATGAAGGGATAGTTCCCACATGTCACCGGGGGAGCAGAGAATAAAGTTTGTTAACCAGGGTATGGCATGAAATCTCAGTGATAAGCAGTGAAGGTGAGACACAGCGATAACATGTCGAGATTGTTCCAGCTGGTTTGATGTGTGTGCTTAGAAAGTGTTTTCATTAAGGAAAATAAACTTCCTGTTTTATTCCACTTTCATAGTAAAAAAATAAAAGAAATAAAGGATACATGAAATCGACTGTTTTCCCTCACTGAAATCTTGCATAATTCACTTGAGATGTTTTTTTGTGAATGAATATTAATCCAAGCTTTGAATTAAACTGTTTGCTCCGCAATCTAAATATTTAGATGAAAGCAGAGAATAATAATGTATTTTGCTGGTTGATACATGACCCATTCATTGCCCGGAGATAAAACTTGGGGCAAGGGAGGGTACGTGTCATGCAGGGAAAGCGATGGCAGTCATTTTATTCATAGAGATTTAACTTTATTCTTATACAAGCGCTCACTGTAAAACACAGATAACAGAGACAGGCACTGGGTGCGCTGGTAAAACAGGGATAGGATTTATTAAAGGGATACTCTGAGCACCAGAACAACTTTAACCTAAAGGGGCACTCCAGACCCCTAAATTTAGCTTGCTAAAGTAGAGTAAAGTAAAGAGTGTATCCTTTATTTGATTTAACAAAAGGCGCAGATTTTACATAGAAATTGGCACTTTTGTACTTTAACCTTGTTACACCCACTGACTGACAATCAGACACCACTCCTGTTACTTCCTGGTTTGGTTAGCTCAGTGGAACTAAACTTAAGAGGCAGCAATTACCCAGATCACCTGCCTTGCAAAGACTTCTCATTGAGCTGCATTGGGCAGTCTGTGATTGGACAGTCACAGAAAGCCTGGGTGGGGCTAAAAGGGGAGGGCTTGCAAGGGTTGCAGACAAGAGACCTGTAGCTTTTGCAAGCAGTTTTTAGATATAACTCCAATGAAAAATGCATAATTTAATGAATGCATGTTTTATGGTTGTTTGTTTTTTATACAGTGCCTTGCAAAAGTATTCACCCCCCTTGGTATGTTTCATGTTTTGTTGCCTCACAACCTGGAATTAACATGGATTGTTTGAGGATTTGCATCATTTAATTTACAGAACATGCCCACAACTTTGAAGATGTTTTTTTTTTTTTATTATTATTATTGTGAAGCAAACAACAAATAGAACAAAATAACAGAAAACGTCAATGTGAATAACTATTCACCCCCCTAAAGTCAATACTTTGTGGAGCCACCTGTTGCGGCAATCACAGCTCCAAGTCACTTTGGATAAGTCTCTATGAGCTTGCCACCTCTTACCACTGGGATTTTTGCCCATTCCTCCTTGCAAAACTGCTCCAGCTCATTCAGGTTGGATGGTTTGCGCTTGTGAACAGCAATCTTTAAGTCTGACCACAGATTTTCTATTGGATTGAGGTCTGGGCTTTGACTTGGCCATTCCAACACATTTACATGTTTCCCCATAAACCACTCAAGTGTTGCTTTAGCAGTGTGTTTGGGGTCATTGTCCTTCTGGAAGGTGAACCTCCGTCCTAGCCTCAAATGACGCACAAGGGGTACAGGTTATGCTCAAGAATATCCCTGTATTTAGCACCATCCATCTTTCTTTCAACTCTGACCAGATTCCCAGTGCCGGCTGCTGAAAAACAACCCCCACAGCATGATGCTGCCACCACCATGTTTCACTGTGGGGATGGTGTTCTTGGGTGATGTGATATGTTGGGTTTGCGTCAGACATAGCGTTTTCTTTGATGGCCGAAAAGTTTAATTTTAGTCTCAGACCAGAGCACCTTCCTCCATACGTTTTGGGAGTCTCCCACATGCCTTTACGAAAACTCAAAACGTGCCATTTTGTTTTTTGCTGAAAGTAATGGCTTTCTTCTGGCCACTCTACCATAAAGCCCAACTCTATGGAGCGTACGGCTTATTGTCGTCCTATGTACAGATACTCCAGTCTCTGCTGTGGAACTCTGCAGCTCCTCCAGGGTAACCTTTGGTCTCTGTGCTGCCTCTCTGATTAATGCCCTCCTTGCGTGGTCCGTGAGTTTTGATGGGCGGCCGTCTCTTGGCAGGTTTGCTGTTGTGCCATGTTCTTTCCATTTGGTTTTGATAGGTTTGATGGTGCTCCTGGGGATCATCAAAGATTTTGATATTTTTTTATAAGCTAACCCTGACTTGTACTTCTCAATAAACATTGTCCCTTACTTGTTTGGAGAGTTCCTTGGTCTTCATGGCAGTGATTGGTTAGTGGTGCCTCTTGCTTAGGTGTTGCAGCCTCTGGGGCCTTTCAAAAAAGGTGTGTCTATGTAATGACAGATCATGTGACACTTAGATTGCACACAGGTGGACATCATTTCACTAATTATGTAAAGGTAATTGGTTGCACCAGAGCTTTTTATGGGCTTCATAACAAAGGGGGTGAATACATACGCACATGGCAATTTTCTGTTTTCTACTTCTAAAAAATAGTTTTAGGTATATATTTTTCTAATTTCTCTTCACCAACTTAGACTATTGTGTTCTGATCCATCCCATAAAATTCAGATTAATAAAACATTGAACTTAAGGCTGTAATGTAACAAAACAGGAAAAAAGTCAAGGGGGGTGAATACTTTTGCAAGGCACTGTATATATATATATTTTGACAGTAGTTTCCATGGTTATTTCTAAGACTGAGTGTCTGATTACTGTAAAGATATGAAGTCACAGTTACCATATTTAACCAAACCACGTACTGTTCAGAAATGACCAGGGAACTGATCGAAGTATTTCAATTCCCAACAAAATATTGTGTAGTGAATGGTTCTGGAAATACTAATTGTCATTAGAAATCTCCTTTGGCCGTCCAGCTGAATGACCATGTGCTTGCTTGGTTCGTTTGATGTTTTACGCCATCAAATGATTAATTGGCGAGCGGGAATTGTTTTATGTGATACGCACATTGAGGGCAGTGATATGGGAGACGCCTATTTTAAATATACAGGAATTTAGTTTTGTTGCACTTGATGAATATATATATATTTTAAATTCTCATTATTTTTTTGGGAACACATTTCCAGTCAGCACTCTCATCTAAACATAGGAAATGAGTATATTTGTGAACAGGGCCTCATTCCAATTCTTCTCAATATCCGTTCATTTTGCAAATGAGATATTACATGAAGGAAGTATGAAGCCTCCTGACTTGCTGTAAATTCTAAACTTGCCCCAACGATAAGGAAATAAGATGTGAAAAGGTGAAAATGATTTCATAAATTCACAAATAAATGCTCAAACAAATCAAATGTAAGGGTCAATAGGGGCCATTAAAGGAGTACCATAGCGTTAGGAATACGAACATGTACTGCTAACACTATATGTTCTACTGAACCCCTGTTTGCATTTTTTTTAAAAAGGGCAGATTTACTTACAATTTAACTCTCACTGCACTGATCTCGCTGCGTCAATCCCGCCTCCCAGACTGAGATCGTCAATCCTGATGATCTCAGCTAATCCAATGCTTTTCCATAAGGAAGCCTTAGGAGGCAGTGTGCATGCGTGGGAATCGCAGGAGATATTGAAAGTCAGTTGTACAATGTTTGCAGGTACCGAGAAAGCTTGAACCAAGAATGTTCCTCTAGTGGCTGGGTGATAGCTACTAGCGGTGGTCATAGTCAGCAATGTATTCTCAGAAAAGTCCTGTTTACCCTGCTCAGCCATCAGGGCAGGATATTAAGCTGTGGTGGCTCTGGTGACTATCGTGTCCCTTTAATACATAGTATAGCACTGTTAGTTCATCGATCTAGGCCTGTGATTGTGCTGATATGGATGTTTTGGGCAGATATTATAACCGTTGGACTGTGTTTGTACAAGTATCAAACATTGAGGACCAATACTTCACCGGCATCAAAGTTGTAGGTTCAATTCAATGTAAAAATTTCAAATCCAAATCTGCATATATTTTAAAGCTGTATTTTCCTATCTCACTGTGTGGAAAACAAGGTACCACATCCCAGACTGCACATATTAAAGCTCAGCATCCGTGTCTGAATGGGGTATCAAAGTTTGAGTGCCATGTCTGAGTGGGTATCAAAGCTCAATGCCAGTGTCTGAGTGGGTATCAAAGCTCAATGTCTGTGTCTGAGTGGGTATCAAAGCTCAATGTCTGTGTCTGAGTGGGTATCAAAGCTCAATGTTAGTGTCTGAGTGGGTATCAAAGCTCAATGTTAGTGTCTGAGTGGGTATCAAAGCTCAATGTTAGTGTCTGAGTGGGTATCAAAGCTCGATGTCAGTGTCTGAGTGGGTATCAAAGCTCAATGTCAGTGTCTGAGTGGGTATCAAAGCTCGATGTCAGTGTCTGAGTGGGTATCAAAGCTCGATGTCAGTGTCTGAGTGGGTATCAAAGCTCAATGTTAGTGTCTGAGTGGGTATCAAAGCTCAATGTTAGTGTCTGAGTGGGTATCAAAGCTCAATGTTAGTGTCTGAGTGGGTATCAAAGCTCAATGTTAGTGTCTGAGTGGGTATCAAAGCTCAATGTCTGTGTCTGAGTGGGTATCAAAGCTCAATGCCAGTGTCTGAGTGGGTATCAAAGCTCGATGTCAGTGTCTGAATTGGTATCAAAGCTCAATGTCAGTGTCTGAGTGGGTATCAAAGCTCAATGCCAGTGTCTGAGTGGGTATCAAAGCTCAATGTTAGTGTCTGAGTGGGTATCAAAGCTCGATGTCAGTGTCTGAGTGGGTATCAAAGCTCAATGCCAGTGTCTGAGTGGGTGTCAGTGTCTGAGTGGGTATCAAAGCTCGATGTCAGTGTCTGAGTGGGTATCAAAGCTCGATGTCAGTGTCTGAGTGGGTATCAAAGCTCAATGTCTGTGTCTGAGTGGGTATCAAAGCTCAATGTCAGTGTCTGAGTGGGTATCAAAGCTCAATGTCAGTGTCTGAGTGGGTATCAAAGCTCAATGTCAGTGTCTGAGTGGGTATCAAAGCTCGATGTCAGTGTCTGAGTGGGTATCAAAGCTCAATGCCAGTGTCTGAGTGGGTATCAAAGCTCAATGTCAGTGTCTGAGTGGGTATCAAAGCTCGATGTCAGTGTCTGAGTGGGTATCAAAGCTCGATGTCAGTGTCTGAGTGGGTATCAAAGCTCAATGTCTGTGTCTGAGTGGGTATCAAAGCTCAATGTCAGTGTCTGAGTGGGTATCAAAGCTCAATGTCAGTGTCTGAGTGGGTATCAAAGCTCGATGTCAGTGTCTGAGTGGGTATCAAAGCTCGATGTCAGTGTCTGAGTGGGTATCAAAGCTCAATGTCTGTGTCTGAGTGGGTATCAAAGCTCAATGTCAGTGTCTGAGTGGGTATCAAAGCTCAATGTCAGTGTCTGAGTGGGTATCAAAGCTCAATGCCAGTGTCTGAGTGGGTATCAAAGCTCAATGTTAGTGTCTGAGTGGGTATCAAAGCTCGATGTCAGTGTCTGAGTGGGTATCAAAGCTCAATGCCAGTGTCTGAGTGGGTATCAAAGCTCAATGCCAGTGTCTGAGTGGGTATCAAAGCTCGATGTCAGTGTCTGAATTGGTATCAAAGCTCAATGTCAGTGTCTGAGTGGGTATCAAAGCTCAATGCCAGTGTCTGAGTGGGTATCAAAGCTCAATGTTAGTGTCTGAGTGGGTATCAAAGCTCGATGTCAGTGTCTGAGTGGGTATCAAAGCTCAATGCCAGTGTCTGAGTGGGTATCAAAGCTCAATGTCAGTGTCTGAGTGGGTATCAAAGCTCGATGTCAGTGTCTGAGTGGGTATCAAAGCTCGATGTCAGTGTCTGAGTGGGTATCAAAGCTCAATGTCTGTGTCTGAGTGGGTATCAAAGCTCAATGTCAGTGTCTGAGTGGGTATCAAAGCTCAATGTCAGTGTCTGAGTGGGTATCAAAGCTCAATGTCAGTGTCTGAGTGGGTATCAAAGCTCGATGTCAGTGTCTGAGTGGGTATCAAAGTTTAAGTATTGAGTCTGAGTGGGTATCAAAGTTTAAGCTTCACTCTGTGCAGTTATCACAGCTTGCCATCTGTGTCCGTACAGCTATTGTACTCCAGCTGTCCATGTGAGGAAGTTCCAATGTTCGATCCCGGTAATAACCTGTATTGCAGACTAGGAACACACAGAGCTGGTTCTATTCAGCTTGCAAGATCATTCTGATACAGACAGGAAGATTTTCTGTCACGTACTTTATGAAATGACACCTTCTTTATCTACCAGCCGCTGACATTACACACCTTCCAGCAGTGGCCAGAGCTCATGTCTCCTTCCACATCTCTCCTGGGATTATTTTTAAACACAGAAAAGGAACAGATGTTTCTTTCTATCTTTCCTGCAGCAGTGAACATTCACGTTCCCGACACGCAGCGCTGCAGGTGATCCATGCTCTCTACAACAAATGCCACCGCACCTGTCACTGGAGCTGGTGACAAAATAAAACGAGCCCTCCTGCTACAAACTGTAGGGGCTTACGTGGTGAAGTGGCGCTGCTTTCCGACAGCACCCAGGAGTGAGAAACAGATCAACACGTTAGTCCCGCTTCAGCGCAGGTTAACAGCTGACAATGGCTACAGGCCTCAAGCACCCGCCTGCTTTATCTGTGAGATGCCAAACATGCAGAGCTAAGCACCCAGCCCGGCTGCCATCTGCCAGGCTCGGAGTCACTTATTTCTATGTAACAGAGAGGATCTGCGCGCCTCGACATGGCGGCTCTCCCACGCCGTGCAAGCTGATTTACCTGCTCACTTTACTGCTACGGAAAACAAATGTCTGTGTTGCTATCTTTATATGTGTCTGTTTCTTTTATTTTATTTCTTGTTTTTTCCGCCCCAAAAATACTAAATATTTTAAAAGGCAGTTAATTGAAATAATTATTTTCTTGGATTTTTTTAATCAATTTTTATAACAAAAAAATACAGAAATATACAAAAGCAGTTGTTTTTAACAAATTCCAGACAGATGGCGGATTGTTAAAATATTTGGGGCATTTTAATAGCTCTAAAACAGGTGACTCCAATAGGTGCAGCCCAACTGATTAAATAAATAGAATAATATTAAAGAGATTAGGAACTTGATGAATTAATTTGAAAGGAAAACTCCACTGCCGAAATAAAAATAAAATCACTGTATTGTATATACCCCAATGAAAACAGGCACACATCTAACTATACATTTTTTAATTTGCCTTTGCAGGCCCTCCCCCTCTAACCCCGCCCAGACTCTCAGTGACTGTCCAATCACAGACTTCCCAATGTAGCTCAATGAGAAGTCTTTGCAAGGCAGGTGCACTGGGCAATTGCTACATCTTGAGTTTAGTTCCACTGAGCTAACCAAACCAGGAAGTAACAGGACCAGTTGTCTGATAGACTGCCAGAGGGGTGTAACCAGGAAACGGTATAAAAGTGCTAATTTCTATTGAAATTGCAATTTTTGCAAAATGAAAAAAAGAACACACTCTTTGCACATAAAGCAATTCAACACGCGTAAGTGATTTAGGGGTCTGGAGTGTCTATTTAACATGTTGTATAAGTTTCAAAAAAATCGATCCACACAAAAAATAAATGAAATTGGTTCAGGTGATTAGTGCATCTTCAAGTCAAGATATTTACTAACAGCTCAGCAATTAATATGAGTAGAATGCCAGCTGGCTGAATTCATTAATCTATAACAATCAGATTTTAGTTTAGACAGGGTTCCTGTCCCCCTAATATCTACGTATAGTATTAATATTCTCCTGACGACACAGGTAATATCTGACATATCAGTTTGTTTATCAATGTAGAATGTTGTATTCTAATTTCTCTTGAGTGTTAAAACAGGGAGACTTCAAGTATTTTTTGAAGAGAAGTATGTGCCATAAAGTGCCGAACAAAGAAAGTATAAACAAACAATTACTACTTTGTTCCATGACCATGCCTGCTTTAGAAGTGGTTATGGTTATATGGATTTGTAGGTTTTAGAGATATCTTCGGTTTTGTGACGGGGGCTAGTTGTACCCTCGGCACACGTGGCTGAGGCAGCCTGGAGCTCTGTTCCGGACTCCCTAATGTGAATTCTGTGAACAGAATGACGTCTGTCACCAACGCGCACAGTGCACCGGCTACAGACGTAATGAGCTTCTTCCTTGCAGGCAATGCTTCAGCAAAGTGTCCCCTCCCCCCATGCGCTCCCACCCCATCTCCGTTCCCCCGTCCCCCCATCTATGTGGCTCAGAGCATGTAAGAGAGGTATGGTGATAGCGGAGAGGGGCAAGGAATCTAGTGAGGCAATCTTCACTTGGCCCTGGATTCCAGGTAGGTTTACAGCTGCCTTTGCAGGTTTATAAAGGGTGGATATACTGAATAATGCCCAGTAGCACATTCTAAAGTCAAGACAGGACTTTTTTTTTTTAAAGTTAGAGTTTTCTAATCAAATCGCAAGTGTTCAGTAAATTTCATAATTGGCCAAATATATGTAGAACTAACTGAGGACATTGACAGAGCCCCCTTTAAATACACACGGTGCACGGTTATATATTCCCTAAATTGATTTCTAATATTCCAAGAACAAACAAGGAAAACTAGAGGAAAATTGTACGAAAAGTGTTTACATCGTAATAAAACGTTCTCTGCACGCTTACGGTCCCAAACTAATCCTAGAATTATAGAATTATAATCCAAAGCAAATTATAGAGGGGTAACGTTATGGGGGAATAGACTCTGTGTAAATAGAATGCAATAATAAATGACTGTAACATCAGCATAAACAGGTGACATTTGCTGGAGAAAATACTTAAAGGACCACTATAGGCACCCAGACCACTTCAGCTCAATGAAGTCGTCTGGGTGCCAGGTTCATCTAGGGTTAACCCTGCCTGCTGTAAACATAGCAGTTTCAGAGAACATAGCAGTTTCATGTACAGCCGCTAGAGGCGCTTCCGCGATTCTCACTGTGATTTTCACAGTGAGAAGGCGCCAGCGTCCATAGGAAAGCATTGAGAATGCTTTCCTATGGACTGGCTGAATGCGCGCGCGTGCAGCTCTTGCTCTTACTGTACAAGAGCTGAAGTGGCTCACAAATTAAAGGGCCTTGCACCAGCACCCAGAAAGGAGGGCTGGATGTAAAAATTGTCTTGAAAACCATAAATAGGCCATAAAACCAAGAGCTCTGTGAAACGGCTTTCTGTCAAAGGAACATCACTCCTTCCCATTTGTGAAGGTACAGATCTACACCTTCCTTACCCATCACGTAGTGGTTCTCAGTTTGAGGTGACTTTTTTTTTCTAAGTCCTTTTTTACCAACTGATTGTTTTAGAGCAATATTTAAAAAGAAATATTGTTTCTTGCATTGCTTGCATTTCCTGCCCCTATGTCATATTTTCTATAAATGTACAGGAGTGACGCTCTTTACAACGTATTACTTGTGGAAGGTCCACAGGCCGAGGCAGCCACAGAAGGTTTTTCAGAAGTGCCAAAGTTTTTTATACTATTCTATGAATTTCTTTACTATGGCACGGTCATTACAGGCACCATTCATAGCAAGGCAAGATTCATTTCCGATGGGGAGTTCTTGCTTCTCTTGGCCTGTGCTAAGGACATCCAATGCCTACAGGAAAGACCTGTGATTAAATGTTACTCTGTCTAGGTCTCTGTAAAGGGATTTCCGTGGTTTAGTGTTAGTCCTGAACATCACCCCTTGTTCATTTGCAGTCTGTGTAATATGCATATAAACGCCCCACATGTTAGCTCCAGCAAACAAAGTAGGAGGCCCCACTGGACTATTTAACGCGATGCTATTTTGAAGTGAATTTTAAGACGGGAGCAGGTGGGCTGCAGGATCCGAACCCTTTGGGGGTCTGATGGAGATTCTCCGATGCCAGTTTGCAATGTGCCACGCAGAGCCTGCCAGTGCCAGGAAAATTTATGATCCATTTACAGAGATTATCCCTGCTTGAACAGGTGTGGCAGGGTTTACAAAAATTCTCACACTGTCCATAAAGAGCTCACTGGAGTGGATTTATGGTACAAAAACTACCATTAAAAATTGATGGATAGGTTTTTCGAGACGAGGGAAAATATGCATTTTATCACTTGGGTTTTATTTGGATGGAATAAATTTTGTTCTGTTCCTCCTGATCTGTGTCCCAAATCATATTTCATATAATTGGATACATTTAGGGGGGGCACCATTGGGATGCACCAACTGGATGGAGGTGACTCGAGCTGCAGAAACTATTTAAAGACGTATTTAAACTTTGGTTTTAAAATGAACGACCATGGAACAAAGATTCACATGTTAAAGGGAGGAAACGTCTTGTAATATAGAGAGTCAGAACCCCCAGATATAGAGAGTAATAATGTGGGGACACTCAGTGGAGACTGACCACTAGTGAACCTATCAACCACATTAAGGATTAACAAAATAAATCAATGAAATGTTTTGTGTACCTATCCCTCTATCTACCGGTACAAGGGACACCTACTGCTTTATCCCTTCACCTACCCCTGTTCCTACTTCTGTATGTACCCTCTGCCCCCTTGTACCTACCATTGTCCTCTGCCTTGAATCGACCGCAATACTTAAACCTGTACCTTCCTCTGTATTTGGAGTTTTCCCAGATTGTTGGGAGCCATTCCTTCACACCCAGCTATGACTCGTACTGTTCTGTCGTGCCTTCTCTTTCTGTCAGTAGTCTAGAACCCGCGATAAAACTGTATCTGAGCAGAGAAACGGGATAACGGTGTGTTCTGCCATCACGTTTATAACCAATGTAAGGTGTGTCTCGTTTAACAAATATTAACCCTCTGGAGAATCTGAAGAAAAATCATTCCGTTTAGCTCTTAATAATGTCTACCCCTTCAATGCATGCGCAAGGATTAACTAATAAACTAGAGAAAGATTAATCATGTTTTATGCATTTACATAGATTTCATTCTTTATCCTTTGTATTTACGTTTTTTTATAACGTATTCCCTGAATGTAATGCTCTGTTATATTTAGATGAGGTATGTGGAATATTTAGCAAGTGACTCTATACAAAGTATCTCTGAAAGAGTTGTTTTATCTTGTTATATTGCGGGAGCTATAGATCGCCTTCTGATCACTAATAAACCCTTATTGGCTTCGTCAGCGCCTTTTGATTTTCCAGATAATTCTGGCTCTCTCGTTGCCTCCGTGCCAGGCTCTGCCAAGCTGATTTCTCTTCAAGTGTTTAACAATCCATTGCTTGTTGGCGCACTCTGTTTGTCAGTCGTCGAGTCTCTAATCTCTTGTGTCAGTCAAAGATTCCCCCAATGTGCTTTGAGATTGATCAAACCAGGACTTGTGTCCAAAAAGAAACTAAGTGCTGACTTGCAGATCCATCCATTATTTGCTAATTGGTTGCGGAGCTTATATATCAATCATGCTTTTTATAAATCAAGACTTGTAAAGATAAATACGTCCTTTACACCAGACATCCTGCAAATCAGCAGGGAGACTCGTCTCGTGTAAAAAGAACTGGCTTCTGCCTCAAGACCAGCCGGTCAGAGAGCAACCGACATGTTTAGAGATTCCTGAGAGTTTGGTGTCTGATGGTTTTTATTGTGAATTTATCCCACAATGACGCGAAGATTCGAATGGCACAGAATGTTACACCTGCCAACAATAACCGCAACGATGTTCAAATCTGAGTGCAGCTGACGTAATACAGCTTCCAAATTGAGTATTTTATTAAGAAATTGATACGAACATTTCCATAAAAAATTAGATTGCAGTGTAATAGCAATTGTTTTATAATCAAGTATATTAAAGGAACACTATAGTGTTGGGAATAAAACACATAATGTATTGAGTCAATATTTAGGTCACTGACCCCCTCTCTGTGAAGTAAAAAGTTGTTTAGATTTTCTCTATCGCCGCACCGGTCTTAAGACAGCTGGCCCCGCCTCATGGCTGAGATCATCAATCTTGATAATCTGAGCCAATCTAATGCTTTCCCATAGGAAACGGACTCAGAAAGCAGCTCTAGTGGCCGTCTGAGTGACTGATACTAAAGGTGTTAGTAGGCAGTAATGTAACACTGCCTTTTCTCCTTTTACCCCACCCATCAATGTCTCACTTCACAGGACGCTGATGTTTGGGGGGGGGGGGGGGGTGGGAGGGGGGTCATGGATTTGTTTGAGAGGTGAAAGTGAGAGATTAGCATGAGATATGCGTTTTCTTATAGCTATATCCTGTGAGTTTCCCTCCAGCACCACCCGCACCAGATACATGACACTTGGGACATATAACTGGTTTAGTGTTTTCTCTCGATAATATTCTGTTATTAAGCCTATCACAAGGCAGACTGGGCTCTTAATCTGGCCCTAAATGAGGGGCAGTGTTGGAGCCACACACCGATGCTGTAGCCTCCCTCCATCTAGCGTTATGGTGTTGAGCTATTGCCACCATTGACTTTTTAGGACATTATAACAGTATTATCATTTTCTGCCTGTAGCGGAGAGCTGATATTCCACAGCTATTCTCCACTTAAGATCCCAGTGAGGCTCAGGAACAAGTATTATAAATCCAAAGAATAGTAATTCCAGCAGGCAAAATAATCCAACAATATCCCAACAGCAATCCCAATGACTGGACGACACACAGCATCAGGAGCAGAACTGACGTTTATTCCCACAGCCTCCTTTTAAGACATTCTCCCATGCAAGGGAGGGATTTACCATGATTAGTACAGTAGCCAATACAGTAAGAGTTAACTCCCACACATCTCCCACACATAATCCCATTAATTGTACTGTACTTTTCCCCAAAACCCGGATGTACCCTAAAACAAGCAGATAGCCTAATCTGGGTGACTAACATATCCAAAATTCACCCAGATCGGACCAGGGGTTCGGGAGTTAGGTGGAGGGTGAAGTTTGACCAAGGTGGTATCCGGAAAAGGCTCCATGTGTTTTGGCCCTGCAGTCGGTCTCCGTTCGGCAGTTAAATTGCATAGTAATCCTTGCCATCCACAGCTAATAATACCTTTGCCTTTATTCCCTTGTTCGGTACATTGTTTTAACTGAACGGGGGGCTGCCTAGTCCCTCCGTTCGGGAGTTATGCCACTCTGGAGGTCTCAGTGGTGTTCGGTTGTTTGAGTGTCCGATTTGAGTTCCAGACACTCGACGACCAAACACCGCTGAGATTTTTGTGCGTAAGATGGCCGCCGCGCGTGGTTCGTATACCGAACAGCGACCACGCAAGCACTTAGCAAGTATCAATTAGACTGCGGTTTTGAGAAGTGTGAACGCTTAACGAGGCGCACACTTCTCACTGGGGTGGTCTGAGGGTTCGGTAGTTTCATTCGTATGAAAACTACCGAACCCTCATACGAAAGTACTTACATTTTTCCAATCCACAGAGATACAATTAAACGAATGCATTTTTACACGAATTATACAGGACCGGCTTAATACAATCCGCTACACTGCCCGTTTACAGTCATGAAATGAGTAGTGGCTTCTGTCAGTGAACTTCATTGTCCTACAGGCTGGTAATCATTCCTTGGACATAAATGAGGTGAGTGAGGCTTATGGACTAAATTTCCTTCTGCAAAGTAAGTGAAATCCAAATGTTTACACTCGATTCTGGTAGTGAAGAGGCTAATATTACCTTAACCAGCTGCAGTTCTTATCTCTTATCTTGTTTTACTGTGATATTGAGGTAATACATTAAGAACAGAAGGGAGAAACTAAATTAATTCATTATTTCATATTTCATTATTAATTCCAACCCTGTAGAAGTATTGCCGTGCAAAGCCCACTGTCTGCTGTCTAAAAGCGTTTCATTCTTCCAAAATGTCTATTTAGGACAAATAAATGAAAATAAAGATTGTGTACATTTACAGAATTTCACATTTTTACCTTGGCCTGAAAATGAAACATAGAGACATATAGAAACATAGAAACATCGAATGTCACGGCAGATAAGAACCATTCGGCCCATCTAGTCTGCTCAATTTTCTAAATGCTTTATTTTATTCTATCTTGAATCTATGGAGAAGCTCTGGAGCTCTTCCTTCCAATAAATCTTACGCTAACAGTTTGAAAACACAAAGTACCAGGTAGTGAAGGGGTTAAACATTTTAACATGACTTTGGGTTTCGTGCTCTCATACAAAAGACACGTGACAGGTCTGCGTTATAAAATGTTTCCTCTTTTTTGTTCCTGGAGTTCAGTGACCCATTTCAGAGTCAGAAGGCGATGACAGGGTACGCGATTAAATTATTAGAATATTACTTGGGATACTTTCACTTTAAATGCGCCATATTCTTATTAATGAAAACGGTTACCCCACCTTTATACACCAGGGACAGCTTTTCCCAACTTTTCTATACGGCAACAAAATAATCTGCCGTTCTGCCACGTTTTATTCCTATTTTTAGATTTTTATTTTTAAAACGGATGATTTTGCCATGATTACATTTACAAAGTAAAAGGTAACTGGGTAATGTTACTATGAAAAAAAAAAACGCATTCACAATCTGAAGGATTTTTTTTATTCCTTAAAGAAAAAGGAAGAGCTGTTTCAGTAAACCCGTCACGCTGACTGTGGCAGAATATTTTGTCAGATAAGAAAGTATCTAGCGATCAATCATTTTATAGAGCAGTGAGTATCTAGCGATCAATCATTTTATAGAGCACTGAGTATCTAGCGATCAATCATTTTATAGAGCAGTGAGTATCTAGCGATCAATCATTTTATAGAGCAGTGAGTATCTAGCGATCAATAATTTTATAGAGCACTGAGTATCTAGCGATCAATAATTTTATAGAGCACTGAGTATCTAGCAATCAATCATTTTATAGAGCAGTGAGAATCTGGTGTGTATTTTATAGAGCAGTGAGTATCTAGCGGGCATTTTATAGAGCAGTGAGTATCTAGCGATCTTTTTATAGAGCAGTGAGTATCTAGCGATCTTTTTATAGAGCAGTGAGTATCTAGCGATCTTTTTATAGAGCAGTGAGTATCTAGCGATCTTTTTATAGAGCAGTGAGTATCTGGTGTGTATTTTATAGAGCAGTGAGTATCTAGCAATCATTTTATAGAGCAGTGAGTATCTAGCGATCAATCATTTTATAGAGCAGTGAGTATCTAGTAATCAATCATTTTATAGAGCACTGAGTATCTAGCAATCAATCATTTTATAGAGCAGTGAGTATCTAGCGATCAATCATTTTATAGAGCAGTGAGTATCTAGCAATCAATCATTTTATAGAGCAGTGAGTATCGAGCGATCAATCATTTTATAGAGCAGTGAGTATCTAGCAATCAATCATTTTATAGAGCAGTGAGTATCTAGCGATCAATCATTTTATAGAGCAGTGAGTATCTAGCAATCAATCATTTTATAGAGCAGTGAGTATCTAGCGATCAATCATTTTATAGAGCAGTGAGTATCTAGCAATCAATCATTTTATAGAGCAGTAAGTATCTAGCAATCAATCATTTTATAGAGCAGTGAGTATCTAGCGATCAATCATTTTATAGAGCAGTGAGTATCTAGCGATCAATCATTTTATAGAGCAGTGAGTATCTAGCAATCAATCATTTTATAGAGCAGTGAGTATCTAGCGATCAATCATTTTATAGAGCAGTGAGTATCTAGCAATCAATCATTTTATAGAGCAGTGAGTATCTAGCAATCAATCATTTTATAGAGCAGTGAGTATCTAGCGATCAATCATTTTATAGAGCAGTGAGTATCTAGCAATCAATCATTTTATAGAGCAGTGAGTATCTAGCGATCAATCATTTTATAGAGCAGTGAGTATCTAGCAATCAATCATTTTATAGAGCAGTGAGTATCTAGCAATCAATCATTTTATAGAGCAGTGAGTATCTAGCGATCAATCATTTTATAAAGCAGTGAGTATCTAGCAATCAATCATTTTATAGTGCAGTGAGTATCTAGCGATCAATCATTTTATAGAGCAGTGAGTATCTAGCAATCAATCATTTTATAGAGCAGTGAGTATCTAGCAATCAATCATTTTATAGAGCAGTGAGTATCTAGCGATCAATCATTTTATAGAGCAGTGAGTATCTAGCGATCAATCATTTTATAGAGCAGTGAGTATCTAGCAATCATTTTATAGAGCAGTGAGTATCTAGCGATCAATCATTTTATAGAGCAGTGAGTATCTAGTAATCAATCATTTTATAGAGCACTGAGTATCTAGCAATCAATCATTTTATAGAGCAGTGAGTATCTAGCGATCAATCATTTTATAGAGCAGTGAGTATCTAGCAATCAATCATTTTATAGAGCAGTGAGTATCGAGCGATCAATCATTTTATAGAGCAGTGAGTATCTAGCAATCAATCATTTTATAGAGCAGTGAGTATCTAGCGATCAATCATTTTATAGAGCAGTGAGTATCTAGCAATCAATCATTTTATAGAGCAGTGAGTATCTAGCGATCAATCATTTTATAGAGCAGTGAGTATCTAGCAATCAATCATTTTATAGAGCACTGAGTATCTAGCGATCAATCATTTTATAGAGCAGTGAGTATCTAGCGATCAATCATTTTATAGAGCAGTGAGTATCTAGCGATCAATAATTTTATAGAGCACTGAGTATCTAGCGATCAATAATTTTATAGAGCACTGAGTATCTAGCAATCAATCATTTTATAGAGCAGTGAGAATCTGGTGTGTATTTTATAGAGCAGTGAGTATCTAGCGGGCATTTTATAGAGCAGTGAGTATCTAGCGATCTTTTTATAGAGCAGTGAGTATCTAGCGATCTTTTTATAGAGCAGTGAGTATCTAGCGATCTTTTTATAGAGCAGTGAGTATCTAGCGATCTTTTTATAGAGCAGTGAGTATCTGGTGTGTATTTTATAGAGCAGTGAGTATCTAGCAATCATTTTATAGAGCAGTGAGTATCTAGCGATCAATCATTTTATAGAGCAGTGAGTATCTAGTAATCAATCATTTTATAGAGCACTGAGTATCTAGCAATCAATCATTTTATAGAGCAGTGAGTATCTAGCGATCAATCATTTTATAGAGCAGTGAGTATCTAGCAATCAATCATTTTATAGAGCAGTGAGTATCGAGCGATCAATCATTTTATAGAGCAGTGAGTATCTAGCAATCAATCATTTTATAGAGCAGTGAGTATCTAGCGATCAATCATTTTATAGAGCAGTGAGTATCTAGCAATCAATCATTTTATAGAGCAGTGAGTATCTAGCGATCAATCATTTTATAGAGCAGTGAGTATCTAGCAATCAATCATTTTATAGAGCAGTAAGTATCTAGCAATCAATCATTTTATAGAGCAGTGAGTATCTAGCGATCAATCATTTTATAGAGCAGTGAGTATCTAGCGATCAATCATTTTATAGAGCAGTGAGTATCTAGCAATCAATCATTTTATAGAGCAGTGAGTATCTAGCGATCAATCATTTTATAGAGCAGTGAGTATCTAGCAATCAATCATTTTATAGAGCAGTGAGTATCTAGCAATCAATCATTTTATAGAGCAGTGAGTATCTAGCGATCAATCATTTTATAGAGCAGTGAGTATCTAGCAATCAATCATTTTATAGAGCAGTGAGTATCTAGCGATCAATCATTTTATAGAGCAGTGAGTATCTAGCAATCAATCATTTTATAGAGCAGTGAGTATCTAGCAATCAATCATTTTATAGAGCAGTGAGTATCTAGCGATCAATCATTTTATAAAGCAGTGAGTATCTAGCAATCAATCATTTTATAGAGCAGTGAGTATCTAGCGATCAATCATTTTATAGAGCAGTGAGTATCTAGCAATCAATCATTTTATAGAGCAGTGAGTATCTAGCAATCAATCATTTTATAGAGCAGTGAGTATCTAGCGATCAATCATTTTATAGAGCAGTGAGTATCTAGCGATCAATCATTTTATAGAGCAGTGAGTATCTAGCAATCATTTTATAGAGCAGTGAGTATCTAGCGATCAATCATTTTATAGAGCAGTGAGTATCTAGTAATCAATCATTTTATAGAGCACTGAGTATCTAGCAATCAATCATTTTATAGAGCAGTGAGTATCTAGCGATCAATCATTTTATAGAGCAGTGAGTATCTAGCAATCAATCATTTTATAGAGCAGTGAGTATCGAGCGATCAATCATTTTATAGAGCAGTGAGTATCTAGCAATCAATCATTTTATAGAGCAGTGAGTATCTAGCGATCAATCATTTTATAGAGCAGTGAGTATCTAGCAATCAATCATTTTATAGAGCAGTGAGTATCTAGCGATCAATCATTTTATAGAGCAGTGAGTATCTAGCAATCAATCATTTTATAGAGCAGTAAGTATCTAGCAATCAATCATTTTATAGAGCAGTGAGTATCTAGCGATCAATCATTTTATAGAGCAGTGAGTATCTAGCGATCAATCATTTTATAGAGCAGTGAGTATCTAGCAATCAATCATTTTATAGAGCAGTGAGTATCTAGCGATCAATCATTTTATAGAGCAGTGAGTATCTAGCAATCAATCATTTTATAGAGCAGTGAGTATCTAGCAATCAATCATTTTATAGAGCAGTGAGTATCTAGCGATCAATCATTTTATAGAGCAGTGAGTATCTAGCAATCAATCATTTTATAGAGCAGTGAGTATCTAGCGATCAATCATTTTATAGAGCAGTGAGTATCTAGCAATCAATCATTTTATAGAGCAGTGAGTATCTAGCAATCAATCATTTTATAGAGCAGTGAGTATCTAGCGATCAATCATTTTATAAAGCAGTGAGTATCTAGCAATCAATCATTTTATAGAGCAGTGAGTATCTAGCGATCAATCATTTTATAGAGCAGTGAGTATCTAGCAATCAATCATTTTATAGAGCAGTGAGTATCTAGCAATCAATCATTTTATAGAGCAGTGAGTATCTAGCGATCAATCATTTTATAGAGCAGTGAGTATCTAGCGATCAATCATTTTATAGAGCAGTGAGTATCTAGCAATCAATCATTTTATAGAGCAGTGAGTATCTAGCGATCAATCATTTTATAGAGCAGTGAGTATCTAGCGATCAATCATTTTATAGAGCAGTGAGTATCTAGCAATCAATCATTTTATAGAGCAGTGAGTATCTAGCGATCAATCATTTTATAGAGCAGTGAGTATCTAGCAATCAATCATTTTATAGAGCAGTGAGTATCTAGCGATCAATCATTTTATAGAGCAGTGAGTATCTAGCGGGCATTTTATAGAGCAGTGAGTACCTAGCAATCAATCATTTTATAGAGCAGTGAGTATCTAGCGATCAATCATTTTATAGAGCACTGAGTATCTAGCAATCAATCATTTTATAGAGCAGTGAGTATCTAGCGATCAATCATTTTATAGAGCAGTGAGTATCTAGCAATCAATAATTTTATAGAGCAGTGAGTATCTAGCGATCAATCATTTTATAGAGCAGTGAGTATCTAGCGATCAATCATTTTATAGAGCAGTGAGTATCTAGCAATCAATCATTTTATAGAGCAGTGAGTATCTAGCAATCAATCATTTTATAGAGCAGTGAGTATCTAGCAATCAATCATTTTATAGAGCAGTGAGTATCTAGCGATCAATCATTTTATAGAGCAGTGAGTATCTAGCAATCAATCATTTTATAGAGCAGTGAGTATCTAGCGATCAATCATTTTATAGAGCAGTGAGTATCTAGCAATCAATCATTTTATAGAGCAGTGAGTATCTAGCAATCAATAATTTTATAGAGCAGTGAGTATCTAGCGATCAATCATTTTATAGAGCAGTGAGTATCTAGCAATCAATCATTTTATAGAGCAGTGAGTATCTAGCGATCAATAATTTTATAGAGCAGTGAGTATCTAGCAATCAATCATTTTATAGAGCAGTGAGTATCTAGCAATCAATCATTTTATAGAGCAGTGAGTATCTAGCGATCAATCATTTTATAGAGCAGTGAGTATCTAGCGATCAATCATTTTATAGAGCAGTGAGTATCTAGCAATCAATCATTTTATAGAGCAGTGAGTATCTAGCGATCAATCATTTTATAGAGCAGTGAGTATCTAGCAATCAATCATTTTATAGAGCAGTGAGTATCTAGCAATCAATCATTTTATAGAGCAGTGAGTATCTAGCGATCAATCATTTTATAGAGCAGTGAGTATCTAGCAATCAATCATTTTATAGAGCAGTGAGTATCTAGCGATCAATCATTTTATAGAGCAGTGAGTATCTAGCAATCAATCATTTTATAGAGCAGTGAGTATCTAGCAATCAATCATTTTATAGAGCAGTGAGTATCTAGCGATCAATCATTTTATAGAGCAGTGAGTATCTAGCGATCAATCATTTTATAGAGCAGTGAGTATCTAGCAATCAATCATTTTATAGAGCAGTGAGTATCTAGCGATCAATCATTTTATAGAGCAGTGAGTATCTAGCAATCAATCATTTTATAGAGCACTGAGTATCTAGCAATCAATCATTTTATAGAGCAGTGAGTATCTAGCGATCAATCATTTTATAGAGCAGTGAGTATCTAGCAATCAATCATTTTATAGAGCAGTGAGTATCTAGCGATCAATCATTTTATAGAGCAGTGAGTATCTAGCGGGCATTTTATAGAGCAGTGAGTATCTAGCGATCAATCATTTTATAGAGCAGTGAGTATCTAGCGGGCATTTTATAGAGCAGTGAGTACCTAGCAATCAATCATTTTATAGAGCAGTGAGTATCTAGCGATCAATCATTTTATAGAGCACTGAGTATCTAGCAATCAATCATTTTATAGAGCAGTGAGTATCTAGCGATCAATCATTTTATAGAGCAGTGAGTATCTAGCAATCAATCATTTTATAGAGCAGTGAGTATCTAGCGATCAATCATTTTATAGAGCAGTGAGTATCTAGCGATCAATCATTTTATAGAGCAGTGAGTATCTAGCAATCAATCATTTTATAGAGCAGTGAGTATCTAGCGATCAATCATTTTATAGAGCAGTGAGTATCTAGCAATCAATCATTTTATAGAGCAGTGAGTATCTAGCGATCAATCATTTTATAGAGCACTGAGTATCTAGCAATCAATCATTTTATAGAGCAGTGAGTATCTAGCGATCAATCATTTTATAGAGCAGTGAGATCTAGCAATCAATCATTTTATAGAGCAGTGAGTATCTAGCGATCAATCATTTTATAGAGCAGTGAGTATCTAGCGATCAATCATTTTATAGAGCACTGAGTATCTAGCAATCAATCATTTTATAGAGCAGTGAGTATCTAGCAATCAATCATTTTATAGAGCAGTGAGTATCTAGCGATCAATCATTTTATAGAGCACTGAGTATCTAGCAATCAATCATTTTATAGAGCAGTGAGTATCTAGCGATCAATCATTTTATAGAGCAGTGAGTATCTAGCAATCAATCATTTTATAGAGCACTGAGTATCTAGCAATCAATTATTTTATAGAGCAGTGAGTATCTAGCGATCAATCATTTTATAGAGCAGTGAGTATCTAGCGGGCATTTTATAGAGCAGTGAGTATCTAGCGATCAATCATTTTATAGAGCAGTGAGTATCTAGCGGGCATTTTATAGAGCAGTGAGTATCTAGCGATCAATCATTTTATAGAGCAGTGAGTATCTAGCGGGCATTTTATAGAGCAGTGAGTATCTAGCAATCAATCATTTTATAGAGCAGTGAGTATCTAGCGATCAATAATTTTATAGAGCAGTGAGTATCTAGCAATCAATCATTTTATAGAGCAGTGAGTATCTAGCGATCAATCATTTTATAGAGCACTGAGTATCTAGCAATCAATCATTTTATAGAGCAGTGAGTATCTAGCGATCAATCATTTTATAGAGCACTGAGTATCTAGCAATCAATCATTTTATAGAGCAGTGAGTATCTAGCAATCAATCATTTTATAGAGCAGTGAGTATCTAGCGATCAATCATTTTATAGAGCAGTGAGTATCTAGCAATCAATCATTTTATAGAGCAGTGAGTATCTAGCGATCAATCATTTTATAGAGCACTGAGTATCTAGCAATCAATCATTTTATAGAGCAGTGAGTATCTAGTGATCAATCATTTTATAGAGCAGTGAGTATCTAGCAATCAATCATTTTATAGAGCAGTGAGTATCTAGCGATCAATCATTTTATAGAGCAGTGAGTATCTAGCGATCAATCATTTTATAGAGCAGTGAGTATCTAGTGATCAATCATTTTATAGAGCAGTGAGATCTAGCAATCAATCATTTTATAGAGCAGTGAGTATCTAGCAATCAATCATTTTATAGAGCAGTGAGTATCTAGCGATCAATCATTTTATAGAGCACTGAGTATCTAGCAATCAATCATTTTATAGAGCAGTGAGTATCTAGCGATCAATCATTTTATAGAGCACTGAGTATCTAGCAATCAATCATTTTATAGAGCACTGAGTATCTAGCAATCAATCATTTTATAGAGCAGTGAGTATCTAGCGATCAATCATTTTATAGAGCAGTGAGTATCTAGCGGGCATTTTATAGAGCAGTGAGTATCTAGCGATCAATCATTTTATAGAGCAGTGAGTATCTAGCGGGCATTTTATAGAGCAGTGAGTATCTAGCGATCAATCATTTTATAGAGCAGTGAGTATCTAGCGGGCATTTTATAGAGCAGTGAGTATCTAGCAATCAATCATTTTATAGAGCAGTGAGTATCTAGCGATCAATAATTTTATAGAGCAGTGAGTATCTAGCAATCAATCATTTTATAGAGCAGTGAGTATCTAGCGATCAATCATTTTATAGAGCACTGAGTATCTAGCAATCAATCATTTTATAGAGCAGTGAGTATCTAGCGATCAATCATTTTATAGAGCACTGAGTATCTAGCAATCAATCATTTTATAGAGCAGTGAGTATCTAGCGATCAATCATTTTATAGAGCAGTGAGTATCTAGCAATCAATCATTTTATAGAGCAGTGAGTATCTAGCGATCAATCATTTTATAGAGCAGTGAGTATCTAGCAATCAATCATTTTATAGAGCAGTGAGTATCTAGCGATCAATCATTTTATAGAGCAGTGAGTATCTAGCGGGCATTTTATAGAGCAGTGAGTATCTAGCAATCAATCATTTTATAGAGCAGTGAGTATCTAGCGATCAATCATTTTATAGAGCAGTGAGTATCTAGCAATCAATCATTTTATAGAGCAGTGAGTATCTAGCGATCAATCATTTTATAGAGCACTGAGTATCTAGCAATCAATCATTTTATAGAGCAGTGAGTATCTAGCGATCAATCATTTTATAGAGCAGTGAGTATCTAGCAATCAATAATTTTATAGAGCAGTGAGTATCTAGCGATCAATCATTTTATAGAGCAGTGAGTATCTAGCGGGCATTTTATAGAGCAGTGAGTATCTAGCGGGCATTTTATAGAGCAGTGAGTATCTGGTGTGTATTTTATAGAGCAGTGAGTATCTAGCGGGCATTTTATAGCGCAGTGAGTATCTAGCGGGCATTTTATAGAGCAGTGAGTATCTGGTGTGTATTTTATAGAGCAGTGAGTATCTAGCGGGCATTTTATAGAGCAGTGAGTATCTAGCGACCATTGTTTAGCAGTGAGTATCTAGCGATCTTTTTATAGAGCAGTGAGTATCTGGTGTGTATTTTATAGAACAGTGAGTATCTAGCGGGCATTTTATAGAACAGTGAGTATCTAGCGATCGTTGTTTAGCAGTGAGTATCTGGTGTGTATTTTATAGAGCAGTGAGTATCTAGCGGGCATTTTATAGAGCAGTGAGTATCTAGCGATCTTTTTATAGAGCAGTGAGTATCTGGTGTGTATTTTATAGAGCAGTGAGTATCTAGCGGGCATTTTATAGAGCAGTGAGTATCTAGCGATCTTTTTATAGAACAGTGAATATCTGGTGTGTATTTTATAGAGCAGTGAGTATCTAGTGGGCATTTTATAGAGCAGTGAGTATCTAGCGATCTTTTTATAGAGCAGTGAGTATCTGGTGTGTATTTTATAGAGCAGTGAGTATCTAGCGGGCATTTTATAGAGCAGTGAGTATCTAGCGATCTTTTTATAGAGCAGTGAGTATCTGGTGTGTATTTTATAGAGCAGTGAGTATCTAGCGGGCATTTTATAGAGCAGTGAGTATCTAGCGATCTTTTTATAGAGCAGTGAGTATCTGGTGTGTATTTTATAGAGCAGTGAGTATCTAGCGGGCATTTTATAGAGCAGTGAGTATCTAGCGATCTTTTTATAGAGCAGTGAGTATCTGGTGTGTATTTTATAGAGCAGTGAGTATCTAGCGATCTTTTTATAGAGCAGTGAGTATCTGGTGTGTATTTTATAGAGCAGTGAGTATCTAGCGATCTTTTTATAGAGCAGTGAGTATCTGGTGTGTATTTTATAGAGCAGTGAGTATCTGGTGTGTATTTTATAGAGCAGTGAGTATCTAGCGGGCATTTTATAGAGCAGTGAGTATCTAGCGATCTTTTTATAGAGCAGTGAGTATCTAGCGATTTTTTTATAGAGCAGTGAGTATCTGGTGTGTATTTTATAGAGCAGTGAGTATCTAGCGGGCATTTTATAGAGCAGTGAGTATCTAGCAATCATTTTATAGAGCAGTGAGTATCTGGTGTGTATTTTCTAGAGCAGTGAGTATCTAGCGATCGTTGTTTAGCAGTGAGTATCTGGTGTGTATTTTATAGAGCAGTGAGTATCTAGCGATCTTTTTATAGAGCAGTGAGTATCTGGTGTGTATTTTATAGAGCAGTGAGTATCTAGTGGGCATTTTATAGAGCAGTGAGTATCTAGCGAACTTTTTATAGAGCAGTGAGTATCTGGTGTGTATTTTATAGAGCATTGAGTATCTAGCGGGCATTTTATAGAGTAGTGAGTATCTAGCGATCTTTTTATAGAGCAGTGAGTATCTGGTGTGTATTTTATAGAGCAGTGAGTATCTGGTGTGTATTTTATAGAGCAGTGAGTATCTAGCAATCATTTTATAGAGCAGTGAGTATCTGGTGTGTATTTTCTAGAGCAGTGAGTATCTAGCGATCGTTGTTTAGCAGTGAGTATCTGGTGTGTATTTTATAGAGCAGTGAGTATCTAGCGATCTTTTTATAGAGCAGTGAGTATCTGGTGTGTATTTTATAGAGCAGTGAGTATCTAGTGGGCATTTTATAGAGCAGTGAGTATCTAGCGAACTTTTTATAGAGCAGTGAGTATCTGGTGTGTATTTTATAGAGCAGTGAGTATCTAGCGGGCATTTTATAGAGCAGTGAGTATCTAGCGATCTTTTTATAGAGCAGTGAGTATCTGGTGTGTATTTTATAGAGCAGTGAGTATCTGGTGTGTATTTTATAGAGCAGTGAGTATCTAGCAATCATTTTATAGAGCAGTGAGTATCTGGTGTGTATTTTATAGAGCAGTGAGTATCTAGCAATCATTTTATAGAGCAGTGAGTATCTAGTGGGCATTTTATAGAGCAGTGAGTATCTAGCGAACTTTTTATAGAGCAGTGAGTATCTGGTGTGCATTTTATAGAGCAGTGAGTATCTAGCGGGCATTTTATAGAGCAGTGAGTATCTAGCGATCTTTTTATAGAGCAGTGAGTATCTGGTGTGTATTTTATAGAGCAGTGAGTATCTGGTGTGTATTTTATAGAGCAGTGAGTATCTAGCGGGCATTTTATAGACCAGTGAGTATCTAGCGATTTTTTTATAGAGCAGTGAGTATCTGGTGTGTATTTTATAGAGCAGTGAGTATCTAGTGGGCATTTTATAGAGCAGTGAGTATCTAGCGATCTTTTTATAGAGCAGTGAGTATCTGGTGTGTATTTTCTAGAGCAGTGAGTATCTAGCGATCGTTGTTTAGCAGTGAGTATCTGGTGTGTATTTTATAGAGCAGTGAGTATCTAGCGGGCATTTTATAGACCAGTGAGTATCTAGCGATTTTTTTATAGAGCAGTGAGTATCTGGTGTGTATTTTATAGAGCAGTGAGTATCTAGTGGGAATTTTATAGAGCAGTGAGTATCTAGCGATCTTTTTATAGAGCAGTGAGTATCTGGTGTGTATTTTATAGAGCAGTGAATATCTAGCGATCTTTTTATAGAGCAGTGAGTATCTGGTGTGTATTTTATAGAGCAGTGAGTATCTAGCGATCTTTTTATAGAGCAGTGAGTATCTGGTGTGTATTTTATAGAGCAGTGAGTATCTAGCGATCTTTTTATAGAGCAGTGAGTATCTGGTGTGTATTTTATAGAGCAGTGAGTATCTAGCGATCTTTTTATAGAGCAGTGAGTATCTGGTGTGTATTTTATAGAGCAGTGAATATCTAGCGGGCATTTTTTAGAGCAATTTTAAATAGTGTAAACGAACCCTTCCCGTCCTGAGTCAGCTTCTCCATGACGCTGTAACTTAAACGTTTTGGGATATTTATTATTGAGTGCCTGTGAGTGAAGAGACAAGTTCGCCAATATTCCTGCTTAGTGAATAACCCAGGGAACCAGTGTGGTTTGTCACTACTGGAGGAGGTCTGGGTGAGAGAAGCAGGAGTCGATAAAACATGGAAGCAAACATAGGAAAAGGATTGAGAGAAAACGGGACACGGCCTGGAACATTTCCAGGAGTACATTCATTTGGGTGATGTGGGGGCGGGCAGCATGTTTAGTTGGGAGGGCGGGCAGCATGTTTAGTTGGGAGGGAGGGCGGGCAGCATGTTTAGTTGGGAGGGAGGGCGGGCAGCATGTTTAATTGGGAGAGAGGGCAGGCAGCATGTTTAATTGGGAGGGAGGGCGGGCAGCAAGTTTAATTGGGAGGGAGGGCGGGCAGCATGTTTAGTTGGGAGGGAGGGCAGCATGTTTAGTTGGGAGGGAGAGCAGCATGTTTAATTGGGAGGGAGGGCAGGCAGCATGTTTAGTTGGGAGGGAGGGCGGGCAGCATGTTTAATTGGGAGAGAGGGCAGGCAGCATGTTTAATTGGGAGGGAGGGCGGGCAGCAAGTTTAATTGGGAGGGAGGGCGGGCAGCATGTTTAGTTGGGAGGGAGGGCAGCATGTTTAGTTGGGAGGGAGAGCAGCATGTTTAATTGGGAGGGAGGGCGGGCAGCATGTTTAGTTGGGAGGGAGGGCAGCATGTTTAGTTGGGAGGGAGAGCAGCATGTTTAATTGGGAGGGAGGGCGGGCAGCATGTTTAATTGGGAGGGAGGGAGGGCAGCATGTTTAGTTGGGAGGGCGGGCAGCATGTTTAATTGGGAGGGAGGGCAGGCAGCATGTTTAGTTGGGAGGGAGGGCAGCATGTTTAGTTGGGAGGGAGGGCAGCATGTTTAATTGGGAGGGAGGGCGGGCAGCATGTTTAATTGGGAGGGAGGGCGGGCAGCATGTTTAATTGGGAGGGAGGGCAGGCAGCATGTTTAGTTGGGAGGGAGGGCAGCATGTTTAGTTGGGAGGGAGAGCAGCATGTTTAGTTGGGAGGGCGGGCAGCATGTTTAATTGGGAGGGAGGGCGGGCAGCATGTTTAATTGGGAGGGAGGGCGGGCAGCATGTTTAATTGGGAGGGAGGGCAGCATGTTTAATTGGGAGGGAGGGCAGCATGTTTAGTTGGGAGGGAGGGCAGCATGTTTAGTTGAGAGGGAGGGCAGGCAGCATGTTTAATTGGGAGGGAGGGCAGGCAGCATGTTTAATTGGGAGGGAGGGCAGCATGTTTAGTTGAGAGGGAGGGCAGCATGTTTAGTTGGGAGGGAGGGCAGCATGTTTAGTTGGGATTGAGGGAGGGCAGCATGTTTAGTTGGGAGGGCGGGCAGCATGTTTAGTTTGGAGGAAGGGCGGGCAGCATGTTTAATTGGGAGGGAGGGCAGGCAGCATGTTTAGTTGGGAGGGAGGGCAGCATGTTTAGTTGGGAGGGAGAGCAGCATGTTTAGTTGGGAGGGAGGGCGGGCAGCATGTTTAATTGGGAGGGAGGGCAGGCAGCATGTTTAGTTGGGAGGGAGGGCAGCATGTTTAGTTGGGAGGGAGGGCAGCATGTTTAGTTGGGAGGGAGGGCAGCATGTTTAGTTGGGAGGGAGGGCGGGCAGCATGTTTAGTTGGGAGGGAGGGCAGCATGTTTAGTTGGGAGGGAGGGCAGCATGTTTAGTTGGGAGGGCAGCATGTTTAGTTGGGGGGCGGGCAGCATGTTTAGTTGGGGGCGGGCAGCATGTTTAGTGGACAATTATGGTGTGGAAAGGGCAGCTGGCTATTCGTATACCTCAGTAAGTGAGGTAATTTAAAGGGGCAGGAAAAAAAGATAAAATGTGAAGAGTAAATCTCAAAATGTTTCATGTGGAAATCTGGTCTTTAGGTATAGGAACACCAGAATACTCAGAGTACCCAGAAATGTCTCCAGACCACTATGCAGACATTATTCAGGACAGTACAGTGTCCCCTATGGTACATTTACAGATGCTGATGTCACTTTATAGAACTGTACCAGCACTGGACATGCCAAGCAGAAGAGGTGTCATCCGGGGGCCATGACTGCTGACTCCTTTGATCACCAAATCCCGTTACCCTTCCATTCCCAATAAGTAACGCAACACCATGTTAAGTGGGTAAGGGCAATGGCCACAGCTTTATTTAAACCAGCATAACTAAATAATGTCAGCTGCTGGTTTGACCCAGCAGACAGGTACACTTTTAACTTCTTCCAGAGCCTCTACAGCCTGTCCTTCGTCATCAACCAAATTCAGGCTGCGACTCCCCAAGCCCGTCCGGGCATTATTCACTTACCAAACTTGCTGGCGCAGGAAACCCGCCACCGCAGACCCCACCCCTACTAGAGGGAGGGGGATGCGTCCCCCAAAGCCAGCACCTGTGTCATTATTGCTTGTAACCCCATTTTAAATGTATCCAAACCAACATGAGTAAGATGTACCAAATCAGTATGCATAGCATTATGGTTATCTCCTTCTAGTTCAACATGAGGAATCACCAATCCACCCAAGAATTGTACGAATCGTGATATTGTCATGTTGAAGCGACCATTATATCCCTTTTTGCGTTGCGCGCTCTTGACCCAGGTAATTACCACCAGCGTGGATCAGCAGAATCAGCAGTATAACTGCTTCCGTCACATATCGCTGAAGCGATCTCTCCAGATAAAATTGCTGCCAGTGCAACCCCCTGATCCCACACCACCTAACATTGACCTGGTGATGAGTAATCCCAAGATCCTGGTCATACGACCTCTGGTCTACCTGACAAGCTGCCCAATAAATAAAAGAATGCCCAAGGATCCAAACATATAGAGAATGTCTAGCAATAAAGAAATAAACCGGACATTAACCATACCCAGGCACGTATAAAAGCACCTATTAAAGGCCGAACATACAATCGAAAACCTGCTCATTCCCACCGACCCAGCAGCCAAATGGAAGAGTCTGACAGACCTAACCTGCTTGCCTGCAGAGTCAGACCGATGTGGAATGAATGAGTTGAATAACCACTATCATTTTTTTGGGGGGGGGGGGAGTCCACTCCTAACAAGCGCAATATAGTATAATCCACTCCTAACGAGCGCAACACCAACATAAACACTCTAGTGAATGGATAATAACCCATATGCATGCACTGGAACGTATCTCCAATTATGGACGCTCCAATCCTAATCACTCTACCACTACCCGCTTGATCAGTATTAGATCGCCAAATTAGAAATGTCACTTCTTTTTGAAACTAAAGAACCTCCTTCCTAAAAAGGGGTGACTGAGCTCTAGAACTCCACCAATCTGCCGACGCATAGAGTTGCATAAAAACACACAGAAAAGGCTACCCGAAACAGAATTGCCTCCAATGGGAAAACAGAAATAGCAGGCAGGATCCCACCTATGTCTACCAGAAGGTGCACAAATACAGGATGCCCAACGACCGGCACCAGTTTACGTCTCCAACAGTGCAATACCCGCTGAACCACGAATGCTTTAGTCACATCTTCCCCTCTCCAGGCTCCCTCAGCATTGTTCACCAGTAGTCTGGTAATTTTCCCCAGAATTTCATGCTTTCAACTGTAAAACCAACTGTATCCTTTTGGTTGCTATGCCAACCCCTCAGGGCAGCAGTCATGCTCCCCCCTCCCTATTCGCTCCGGGGGTTGGCCTGGACAGACGTAACGGCCCATCATGCAGAGCTGCCATCCGCGGGTCAGGACTGACGTAAGGGCCCATCATGCAGAGCTGCCATCCGCGGGTCAGGACTGGCGTAACGGCCCATCATGCAGAGCTGCCATCCGCGGGTCAGGACTGACGTAACGGCCCATCATGCAGAGCTGCCATCCGCGGGTCAGGACTGACGTAACGGCCCATCATGCAGAGCTGCCATCCGCGGGTCAGGACTGACGTAACGGCCCATCATGCAGAGCTGCCATCCGCGGGTCGGGACTGACGGAACGGCCCATCATGCAGAGCTGCCATCCGCGGGTCAGGACTGACGGAACGGCCCATCATGCAGAGCTGCCATCCGCGGGCCAGGACTGACGTAAGGGCCCATCATGCAGAGCTGCCATCCGCGGGTCAGGATTGACGTAAGGGCCCATCATGCAGAGCTGCCATCCGCGGGTCAGGACTGACAGAACGGCCCATCATGCAGAGCTGCCATCCGCGGGTCAGGACTGACGGAACGGCCCATCATGCAGAGCTGCCATCCACGGGCCAGGACTGACGTAAGGGCCCATCATGCAGAGCTGCCATCCGCAGGCCAGGACTGACGGAACGGCCCATCATGCAGAGCTGCCATCCGCGGGTCAGGACTGACGTAATGGCCCATCATGCAGAGCTGCCATCCGCGGGTCAGGACTGACGGAACGGCCCATCATGCAGAGCTGCCATCCGCGGGTCAGGACTGACGGAACGGCCCATCATGCAGAGCTGCCATCCGCGGGTCAGGACTGACGGAACGGCCCATCATGCAGAGCTGCCATCCGCGGGTCAGGACTGACGTAACGGCCCATCATGCAGAGCTGCCATCTGCGGGTCAGGACTGACGTAACGGCCCATCATGCAGAGCTGCCATCCGCGGGCCAGGACTGACGGAACGGCCCATCATGCAGAGCTGCCATCTTTAGCACGCGCTCTGGTTTGCACCCAGAGATAGTGACCATCTAAACTTTACTGAAAAATATAAATTTTAAAACGTGTGATGTCGCCATTACTGTTTGCACACTCTGTTAATGTTCTAGTTAGAAATACTAATTTATGTAAATGTATGTACTGATTTTTGACAAAATAAATGCTCTGTTCTGCCTTTTTGAAATTCTGCAATAAAAAATAAAAAACTTTTGTAGCAAAAAGATACAATGAACAAAATATCAGGAGTAGACAGCGAAACTCATTATTTCTCTCTTTAAAAACATAACATTTAAAGTGCCCTTAATAACCTGAGTAGGGAACAGGGAGGGCAATGGGACCCTACGTTAGGGTATACCTGGCGGACACAGACCTGTATCTAACACAAACATTCACACAGATCGCTTCTCATTCCCACATATTTACAAAGTGCCATAGTACGGGCTGAAGGGTCCTGGTGCAGTGATGCCAAAAGGCCTATAAATCACTGTCACCTCTTTCTCTGGGAGCAAGGCACACAGTATCCACAGGAGGGAGTTACGTGGGTGTTAAATAATTTGCCCCCAGACAGGGGGGGCTGTGGAATGCCTGCAGTGGCTGTACCATGGCCTCCATCACACTTGGGTTTGACCTGATTTTGACAACACTATCCATCAAGTCATATTAAATAAAAGGTGTGTATCGGTCCGACGCGTTGCCCCATAGTGCATTATTGTTATTTAACACCAGATCTCATGACAGCTTATTGAAAGGGATAGAAAAGAAACTTCACAAGCGATTTGGAGTCTTAAGTTAAATAGTTGTAGCGGCTCCCACAATGCATTGTTTGTCTGCGCATAAACGTGGTGTCTGACTTCTGAGAACGTATATATAGATCAATATATTAAACAATGTGATCCACCACTCACACTAGTCAGGCCAAAAAATGCAAAATATTCACCCTTTCTGTCTAATAAGTTTAAAAAGAAATGCTATATATATACCTATACATAGCAAACACTTGCACCATTTCTGAGAATTGCCCTACTTCATGTGACACAGGTGGGTCTTATTTACCAAACTGGGAGTTTTTAGGAAATGAAAAAGGAGTTGTACATTTTTGTTCTAAATATTTAAATTGCTTTAAAAACATTTTTTATCAGAGCAATGTTTTTCCATTTTTTTTTGTGTGGCTATTTCAGTCTAAAATTAGTTCAACACATTTCTTGGTTTAGTAGATTAACCCCAGTGAGCAGCGTTCTGCGTCGTGATAGGTAAACAATTGGTTAATATGTCGCCAGCGGCTTGATGACATCTTCTGAGTCACAGTCAGGTCGAATTTAACACAAATTGTCAGCATTTAAGGCAGGGGAAAAAAGAGCACTAAACAAATGGTTAGAAGAACCAGAGGCCCCCACTTTACAGGAGCAAGGTTCGTGTGGGCTCCCCGCGGCAGCCATCTTCACCTTTAGCCTATTAACGCAGACTGGAACTGCAATAGCCTCATATCATCCGATTTCCATTAGCGATAACGGCAATAAAGGGACTCTGTAAAGGAGCAAAATTAAAGCCAAATTGACTATGTGGCAAATGCATTCTAAGTTATGGTTATTGTGACGAGAGCTCCAACATTATCAGACTGTCTATTAATCTTTATGCCCTGATTAAAGCAGCCCGGCTAATTCCATTTCAAAGCCTGCGTTTATTTATGCATAATCAAATTAATTACATTTTGAAAGATCTTTAACTTGTTAATCCGTTCACACTGCCCGTTTATTAGAGCACCGTGGGCATTTTACATGGGCTGTTTTGCTCATAATAGGTTATTTGCATGCAGTTTATATTAAAGTGGCGCTTTGATTCTCTCCGGCGGCAAATCACATTATTAGAACCGGCCTTGACTTTGTGTAAATCGGAGTCACACAAAAAGTTAATATTAATAACTGTGATACACACAGAGATTCTGCTCTTTGTGTCTATATGTGATATGGCGACAATATTACTAGTGACCGCCGTAAAGCTCCCAGGACACACAAACAAATTAATACATATTCCATATTTCGTTAAGGGACACACATAAAGGGACACACATCTCATATTCAATCCTTTTCTGGAGTCTAATTCCCAATAGTATTCCAACGCAAAGACACTGTGCAGGCTAGGACGCAGAGAGGTAGAAATCATAAACATTCATTAAGAATTTAAACAAAGCTAAAGGCAGGACTGAAAACTGGAGGGCGAAAATTATGAGGTAATGGATGATTTCTAAAGGAGTAGTAGACACCTGGATAGGCTAACAGTGATATAGAAAGGGTAGTAGATACCTGGAATAGCCTTCCAGTGGGAGCAGCAGCAGTGATATAGAAAGGGCAGTAGATACCTGGAATAGCCTTCCAGTGGGAGCAGTAACAGTGATATAGAAAGGGTAGTAGATACCTGGAATAGCCTCCCAGTGGGAGCAGTAACAGTGACATAGAAAGGGTAGTAGATACCTGGAATAGCCTTCCAGTGGGAGCAGTAACATTGCTATAGAAAGGGCAGTAGATACCTGGAATAGCCTTCCAGTGGGAGCAGTAACATTGCTATAGAAAGGGTAGTAGATACCTGGAATAGCCTTCCAGTGGGAGCAGTAACATTGCTATAGAAAGGGTAGTAGATACCTGGAATAGCCTTCCAGTGGGAGCAGTAACAGTGATATAGAAAGGGTAGTAGATACCTGGAACAGCCTTCCAGTGGGAGCAGTAACAGTGATATAGAAAGGGTAGTAGATACCGGGAATAGCCTTCCAGTGGGAGCAGTAACAGTGATATAGAAAGGGTAGTAGATACCTGGAATAGCCTTCCAGTGGGAGCAGTAACAGTGATATAGAAAGGGTAGTAGATACCTGGAATAGCCTTCCAGTGGGAGCAGCAGCAGTGATATAGAAATGGTAGTAGATACCTGGAATAGCCTTCCTGTGGGAGCAGTAACAGTGATATAGAAAGGGTAGTAGATACCTGGAATAGGTTTCCAGTGGGAGCAGTAACAGTGATATAGAAAGAGTAGTAGATACCGGGAATAGCCTTACAGTGGGAGCAGTAACAGTGATATAGAAAGGGTAGTAGATACCTGGAATAGCCTTCCAGTGGGAGCAGTAACAGTGATATAGAGAGAGTAGTAGTGTAATGCTCAATTATTGACAAGATGGAACACAACTGCAGATAACTGAAACTGAGAATGTTTTATTGCTTTAAATAAAGAATTAATCAATTTGAACTGTCTCTTTAATTCCTGGCAGAAATAAGCAGCAGCAGAGTTGAAGTGGGTTTAGGATAAGGCAGAATTAGTCCAACCAGAGAGGAGTTCCAAAATAAAAGGCAGATGATTAATTAGTAGTTGTTGGAAACAAGTTATTAGTTTAGATGGAGGTGATAGTGAGCAAGCAGAGAAGTTAGATGGGTATTATCCAGCTTGAGCCAATCTAGTTTACTTAGCTTTTGTAGGAGAGATAGTCCGAATTGGTGAGATGGATTCCCACAGTGAATCGAGTTGCAGCAGGCAAGAGAATATCCCAAAACAGTCCGAGGTCGTAGGAGAGGAGAAGGAGGGTAAACGATTAAACAGTCCGGGTCCGATACACAGTAGAGGTAATAGTAATTTAGTTTTGAAGTTCGCGGGAGCTTTCGAGTTGATCCAGCACTGTGGTGTTGACGCGGTCTCCCTATGTATCCTGGGAGCGACCGCGTCAGAGGAGGGGGAGTGGCCGCGCTCCGTCTACCCGGAAGTCCACGGTTAGCGAATGCCGGAAGGTCTGACAGAACCCCCCCCATAAGAAGCAGCCACCGGATGCTGTCAACGAGGTCTGGATGGGTAGCGAGCATGGAACGCTTTGACAAGTCGATGAGCATGCACCGCGGAGGACGACACCCAGGAATCTTCGTCAACTCCGTAGCCCTTCCACCGGACAAGATACTGTAAGGAACCACGATGGATTCGCGAATCCAGGATCCTCTGGACCTCGTATTCCTCTTCACCTTGTACCAGAATGGGATCAGGAGTGGTAAGAACATCCCTCAGGAAAGGGTCGGAGTGGTGTGGTTTAAGCAAGGACACATGGAAGACTGGATGAAGTTTCATGGTAGGTGGAAGTTTCAATCTGACCACGTTTTCGTTGATAAGCGACAATATACGAAAAGGGCCAAGGAAGAGAGAACTCAGTTTCTTTGAGGGACGGTTGGTGACAATGTTCTTTGAAGAGAGCCATACGAGATCACCAACGTTGTAAGTAGGGGAAGGTCGTCTACCAGAATCGAAAAACTTTTTCTGAGCAGATGATGCATTTTTAAGGTTATCACGTAACTTGAGGAAGAGGGCAGACATGAAAGCGTTATGGTTGGAGACGTATGGATTAGAAGAAGGAAGTCCTTGATCAGGAAATGAAGAGGGATGGAATCCAAAATTTGAAAAGAATGGAGTCATTTTGCTACTAGCGTGTACAGAGTTGTTGTATGAGAACTCTGCCATTGGTAACCATGTGATCCAATCATCTTGTAAGTGAGAGCAATAACACCGTAAGTATTGTTCAACACATTGGTTAACTCTCTCTGTTTGTCCGTTGGTTTGGGGATGATAGGCTGAAGACAATTTACGTTGAATACTGAGGGAGGAACACATCTCATTCCAGAATTTGGAGGTGAACTGTGTTCCCCTGTCTGAAATGATTTCCTCAGGAAGTCCATGGAGTTTCACTATATTGTCGATGAATATTTTGGCAAGTTCAGATGAAGAGGGTAATTTTCTCAAAGGAATAAAATGGGACATTTTGGTGAAACGGTCTACCACTACTAGAATGGTGTTATGATGTTGCGAAGGAGGGAGTTCTACCAAGAAGTCCATTGAAATGGACTGCCAAGGTCTTTCTGGAACAGGTAGGCTTAATAATTGACCGAATGGTGGATGATGGTCAGATTTTGATCTCAGACAGGTTGGACAGGTTTTGACATAAGATTCTATGGTTCTGTCCTGGCGAGGCCACCAGTAATATCTTTTAGACAGCTCCAGTGTTTTCCTTGTACCAGGATGACCAGCCAGAGGGGAATCATGAATCAAGGAGAGTATTTTATTCCTAAACAAGGGAGGAATGTATAATCTGTTTTTGAAGTAGTAGATACCGTCCTTTTTTGATAGTTTGTTTTGTTTGGGAAGCTCAAGATCTTCTTCCTTAAGATGTTTAATATCATCTATTAATGACGAAATGATACCTATGATTTTAGGTGGGGGAGTTCCATTTTCAGGAAGATCTTGGTTAATTCTGGACAGGGCATCTGCCTTTTTGTTTCTGGATCCAGGTCTGTAGATAATTTGAAAATTGAATCGGGCGAAGAAAAGATTCCATCTTACTTGTCTGGCAGAGAGAGTTTTGTTAGAATGAAGATACTCAAGGTTCCTGTGGTCAGTGTAAACAATTACAGGAGTGCGTGTGTCTTCAAGTATGTGTCGCCAGTTTTCGAATGCTGCTTTAATACTTAATAATTCTTTTTCTCCTATAGGATAATTTCGTTCAGCAGGAGACATAGATCGTGAGAAAAAAGCTACTGGATGGAAAGGATCTTGAGGCGATTGGTGTTGAGAAAGGACAGCCCCAATAGCTGTGTCAGAAGCATCTGTTTCCAAGACGTAGAGAAAAGCAGGATTAGGGAGTTGGAGAATGGGAGCACTTGTAAATCTCCGTTTTAATTCATCAAAGGCTGCTTGAGCCTTTTCGTTCCAAGCAAAGGAACGTTTACTGCTATTGAGCAGGTTAAGCGGATGAGCAACATTGGAGTAATTTTTAATGAACTTCCTGTAGAAGTTGGCAAATCCCAAAAAACGTTGTAAGTCCTTAGTATTAGTAGGAGTAGACCAATTGACAATACAATCTATTTTGGAGGTATCCATACTTATTGAATGAGGGGAGATAACGTATCCCAAAAAGGTGATTTCATTGACTTCAAAGATACATTTTTCTGGTTTTGCGTATAATTTGTGTTTTCTTAATCTGGATAATACCCATCTCACGTGTTTTCTGTGTTCCTCAAGGTTGTTGGAGTAGATGAGAATATCATCTAAGTAAATGATGACACAAACATCTAGGAGATCTCTGAAGATATCGTTTATGAAATGCTGAAAGGTTGCAGGGGCGTTACAGAGCCCGAAGGGCATGACAAGATATTCGTAAAGGCCATATCGGGTCCTGAACGCCGTTTTCCATTCATCATTGGCCTTGATTCTAACAAGGTTATATGCCCCACGAAGGTCAAGTTTAGTGTAGATGGTAGCTGTTCTTAATCTTTCGATCAACTCATTGATCAGGGGAAGAGGGTAACGATTCTTGATAGTTATTTTATTTAAAGACCTGTAATCGATGATTGGGCGTATAGTCTGGTCCTTGTTTCTTACAAAAAACATGCTGGAAGCGGCTGGTGAACAGGAAGGTCTAATGAACCCCTTACGGAGGTTTTCATCCAGGTATTCCTTGAGGGTTTTTAACTCTGATTCAGAGAGAGGATAAATGTGTCCAAAAGGGATAGGAGCACCAGGAACAAGGTCAATCGGACAATCATAGGGTCGATGAGGAGGAAGTGTCTCCGCTTCCTTTTTACTGAATACATCGGCGAACTCAGAATAGATGGAAGGTATAGTGGATTCTTCAGTAACTTGTAAAATGGGGATGTGTTGTAGACATGTTCCCTTACAATATGCAGAGTTAAAGGTGAGAGAGAAAGGAGCCCATGTAATATGTGGGTTGTGAGTCCGTAACCAGTCGATTCCTAATATTATTGGATAAAGAGGAGAATTTATAACATCAAAAACAAGAAATTCAGAATGGATATAATTAGTAGTAGTTCTTAAAGGGACAGTTTCAAAGCGAATGGGCCCCGAGGATATTAAGGAGCCATCAATAACTCTGACAGAGACGGAATTACGTTTTTGAACACAAGGAATTTTATTTTTTGTAACAAAGGATGAGTCCAGGAACACCCCATTAGCACCGGAATCAATAATGGCCTCAGTCGTAATTCTTTCTTTGTCCCACTGTAATATGAGAGAAACAGAGGAGAAATGAGAGGTTGGTTTAGAAGGAAGTACACTCATTACATTCGTGGTAAAACCATGCTTACCGCCTCTGGGACGTTTCAATAGAGGACATTCTGGGACCACATGTTCTTGTGAAGCACAGTACATGCAGAGGTTCATTTGTCTTCTTCTGGTTCTCTCTTCTGGAGTAAGAGGACTTCTCACAACCCCTATTTCCATAGGTTCTGTGGGAATTATAGGTTTCTCCGGTGCCCTTGAAGAAGTGAAGGGTTTTTTCCATAGGGAGCTAGTGAGTGATTTCTCAGCTTTTCTTTCCCTAAGTCGTCTGTCAATGCTGATTGACAGTTGGATAAGAGTATTCAGTGTAGTAGGTAGTTCAGTTCTGGAGAGCTCATCCTTGACAGCTTCAGATAACCCAATACGGAACTGGTTACGTAGAGTTATGTCATTCCACTGAGTTTCTGGTGCCCATCGTTTGAATTCAGCAATGTAATCTTCGACAGGCCTGTTTCTTTGCTGCAGTGTTCTAATGGTTAAATTTGCAGTCTCTTGTTTATTAGGGTCCTCGTAAAGAAGAGACATGGCTTCAAAGAATTCATCCAGAGAATCCAATATGGGGTCATCATTCTCCAGAAAGGAATGAGCCCAGGCCATGGGTTCACCTCTTAAAAATGAAATAACAGAACAAACCTTAGATCTTTTGGTGGGATATGATCTAGGTTTTAAGGCAATCAACAATTTGCATGAATTGATAAATTCTCTGTATTGGGACCTGTCTCCAGAAAACTTTTCGGGGTTGGAGACAGCAGGGTCACTAGCCGAGTGTGTAACTGTATGAGGAGTATGTGTTTGCAAGTCCCTTACATAAGTAAGGATTCGTTCATTGGTGATCTGTAGATCTTGCATGCCTTGAGTAAGCGTATCCACTCTTTGGTTCAATCTAGTGATTTCAGAAGTGAGATCTGCTGGATCCATTAAGGGGCTGGATCAATCTGTAATGCTCAATTATTGACAAGATGGAACACAACTGCAGATAACTGAAACTGAGAATGTTTTATTGCTTTAAATAAAGAATTAATCAATTTGAACTGTCTCTTTAATTCCTGGCAGAAATAAGCAGCAGCAGAGGTGAAGTGGGTTTAGGATAAGGCAGAATTAGTCCAACCAGAGAGGAGTTCCAAAATAAAAGGCAGATGATTAATTAGTAGTTGTTGGAAACAAGTTATTAGTTTAGATGGAGGTGATAGTGAGCAAGCAGAGAAGTTAGATGGGTATTATCCAGCTTGAGCCAATCTAGTTTACTTAGCTTTTGTAGGAGAGATAGTCCGAATTGGTGAGATGGATTCCCACAGTGAATCGAGTTGCAGCAGGCAAGAGAATATCCAAAAACAGTCCGAGGTCGTAGGAGAGGAGAAGGAGGGTAAACGATTAAACAGTCCGGGTCCGATACACAGTAGAGGTAATAGTAATTTAGTTTTGAAGTTCGCGGGAGCTTTCGAGTTGATCCAGCACTGTGGTGTTGACGCGGTCTCCCTATGTATCCTGGGAGCGACCGCGTCAGAGGAGGGGGAGTGGCCGCGCTCCGTCTACCCGGAAGTCCACGGTTAGCGAATGCCGGAAGGTCTGACAAGTAGATACCGGGAATAGCCTTACAGTGGGAGCAGTAACAGTGATATAGAAAGGGTAGTAGATACCTGGAACAGCCTTCCAGTGGGAGCAGTAACAGTGATATAGAAAGGGTAGCAGATACCGGGAATAGCCTTCCAGTGGGAGCAGTAACAGCGATATGGAAAGGGTAGTAGATACCTGGAATAGCCTCCCAGTGGGAGCAGTAACAGTGATATAGAAAGGGCAGTAGATACCTGGAATAGCCTTCCAGTGGGAGCAGCAGCAGTGATATAGAAAGGGTAGTAGATACCCGGAATAGCCTTCCAGTGGGAGCAGTAACAGTGAAATAGAAAGGGTAGTAGATACCTGGAATAGCCTTCCAGTGGGAGCAGCAGCAGTGATATAGAAAGGGTAGTAGATACCTGGAATAGCCTTCCAGTGGGAGCAGCAGCATTGATATAGAAAGGGTAGTAGATACCTGGAATAGCCTTCCAGTGGGAGCAGCAGCAGTGATATAGAAAGGGTAGTAGATACCTGGAATAGCCTTCCAGTGGTAGCAGTAACAGTGATATAGAAAGGGTAGTAGATACCTGGAATAGCCTTCCAGTGGGAGCAGCAGCATTGATATAGAAAGGGTAGTAGATACCTGGAATAGCCTTCCAGTGGTAGCAGTAACAGTGATATAGAAAGGGTAGTAGATACCTGGAATAGCCTTCCAGTGGGAGCAGCAGCATTGATATAGAAAGGGTAGTAGATACCTGGAATAGCCTTCCAGTGGGAGCAGTAACAGTGATATAGAAAGGGTAGTAGATACCTGGAATAGCCTTCCAGTGGGAGCAGTAACAGTGATATAGAAAGGGTAGTAGATACCTGGAATAGCCTTCCAGTGGGAGCAGTAACAGTGATATAGAAAGGGTAGTAGATACCGGGAATAGCCTTCCAGTGGGAGCAGTAACAGTGATATAGAAAGGGTAGTAGATACCTGGAATAGCCTTCCAGTGGGAGCAGCAGCAGTGATATAGAAATGGTAGTAGATACCTGGAATAGCCTTCCAGTGGGAGCAGTAACAGTGATATAGAAAGGGTAGTAGATACCTGGAATAGGTTTCCAGTGGGAGCAGTAACAGTGATATAGAAAGAGTAGTAGATACCGGGAATAGCCTTACAGTGGGAGCAGTAACAGTGATATAGAAAGGGTAGTAGATACCTGGAATAGCCTTCCAGTGGGAGCAGTAACAGTGATATAGAGAGAGTAGTAGATACCGGGAATAGCCTTACAGTGGGAGCAGTAACAGTGATATAGAAAGGGTAGTAGATACCTGGAATAGCCTTCCAGTGGGAGCAGCAGCATTGATATAGAAAGGGTAGTAGATACCTGGAATAGCCTTCCAGTGGGAGCAGTAACAGTGATATAGAAAGGGTAGTAGATACCTGGAATAGCCTTCCAGTGGGAGCAGTAACAGTGATATAGAAAGGGTAGTAGATACCTGGAATAGCCTTCCAGTGGGAGCAGTAACAGTGATATAGAAAGGGTAGTAGATACCGGGAATAGCCTTCCAGTGGGAGCAGTAACAGTGATATAGAAAGGGTAGTAGATACCTGGAATAGCCTTCCAGTGGGAGCAGCAGCAGTGATATAGAAATGGTAGTAGATACCTGGAATAGCCTTCCAGTGGGAGCAGTAACAGTGATATAGAAAGGGTAGTAGATACCTGGAATAGGTTTCCAGTGGGAGCAGTAACAGTGATATAGAAAGAGTAGTAGATACCGGGAATAGCCTTACAGTGGGAGCAGTAACAGTGATATAGAAAGGGTAGTAGATACCTGGAATAGCCTTCCAGTGGGAGCAGTAACAGTGATATAGAGAGAGTAGTAGATACCGGGAATAGCCTTACAGTGGGAGCAGTAACAGTGATATAGAAAGGGTAGTAGTTACCTGGAACAGCCTTCCAGTGGGAGCAGTAACAGTGATATAGAAAGGGTAGCAGATACCGGGAATAGCCTTCCAGTGGGAGCAGTAACAGCGATATGGAAAGGGTAGTAGATACCTGGAATAGCCTCCCAGTGGGAGCAGTAACAGTGATATAGAAAGGGCAGTAGATACCTGGAATAGCCTTCCAGTGGGAGCAGTAACAGTGATATAGAAAGGGTAGTAGATACCTGGAACAGGCTTCCAGTGGGAGCAGTAACAGCGATATAGAAAGGGTAGTAGATACCTGGAATAGCCTTCCAGAGGAAGCAGTAACAGTGATATAGAAAGGGTAGTAGATACCTGGAATAGCCTTCCAGAGGAAGTAGTAACAGTTACATAGTTACATAGTTACATAGCTGAAAAAAGACTTGCGTCCATCAAGTTCAGCCTTCCTCACATTTGTTTTTTGCTGTCGATCCAAAAGAAGGCAAAAAAAAAAAAGTTTGAAGCACAATTTTGCAACAAGCTAGGAAAAAAATTCCTTCTTGACCCCAGAATGGCAGTCAGATTTATCCTTGGATCAAGCAGTTATTACCCTACATTGAAAGATTATATCCTTGAATATTCTGTCTTTGCAAGTATGCATCTAGTAGCTGTTTGAACATCTGTATGGACTCTGATAAAACCACTTCTTCAGGCAGAGAATTCCACATCCTGATTGTTCTTATAGTAAAAAAACCTTTCCTTTGCCTTAGACGAAATCTTCTTTCTTCCAGTTTAAACGCATGGCCCCGTGTCCTATGTAAAGACCGGTTTGTGAATAGATTTCCACACAATGGTTTGTATTGGCCCCGAATATATTTGTATAATGTTATCATATCCCCTCTCAGGCTCAAGATCATTTATAAACATGTTAAATAGAAGGGGTCCCAGAACAGACCCCTGAGGGACACCACTTGCCACCTCTGTCCAGCTTGAAAATTTACCATTAACAACAACTCTTTGTACTCTTTTTTAAGCCAATGTTCTACCCAAGAACAAGCATTTTCATCGAGACCGATTTCCTTGAGTTTGAACACTAATCTATTGTGTGGAACTGTATCAAATGCCTTGGCAAAATCCAAATAGATCACATCCACTGCAACACCCTGATCTATACCTCTACTTACTTCTTCGTAGAACGCAATCAAGTGATATAGAAAGGGTACTAAATACCTGGAATAGCCTTCCGGTGGGAGCAGTAACAGTGATATAGAAAGGGTAGTAAATACCTGGAATAGCCTTCCGGTGGGTGCAGTAACAGTGATATAGAAAGGGTAGTAGATGCCTGGAATAGCCTTCCAGTGGAAGCAGTAACAGTGATATAGACTGTAGATACATGGAATAGCCTTCTAGTGGGAGCAGTAACAGTGATATAGAAAGGGTAGTAGATACCTGGAATTGCCTTCCAGTGGGAGCAGTAACAGTGATATAGAAAAGATAGAAGATACGTGGAATAGCCTTCCAGTGGGAGCAGTAACAGTGATATAGAAAGGGTAGTAGATACCTGGCATAGCCTTCCAGTGGGAGCAGTAACAGTGATATAGAAAGGGTAGTAGATACCTGGAATAGCCTTCCAGTGGGAGCAGTAACAGTGATATAGAAAGGGTAGTAGATACCTGGAATAGCCTTCCAGTGGAAGCAGTAGCAGTGATATAGAAAGGGCAGTAGATACCTGGAATAGCCTTCCAGTGGGAGCAGTAACAGCAATATAGAAAGGGTAGTAGATACCTGGAATAGCCTTCCAGTGGGAGCAGTAACAGTGATACAGAAAGGGCAGTAGATACCTGGAATAGCCTTCCAGTGGGAGCAGTAACAGTGATACAGAAAGGGTAGTAGATACCTGGAATAGCCTTCCAGTGGGAGCAGTAACAGTGATATAGAAAGGGTAGTAGATACCTGGAATAGCCTTCCAGTGGGAGCAGTAACAGCGATATAGAAAGGGTAGTAGATATCTGGAATAGCCTTCCAGTGGGAGCAGTAACAGTGATATAGAAAGGGTAGTAGATACCTGGAATAGCCTTCCAGTGGGAGCAGTAACAGTGATATAGAAAGGGTAGTAGATACCTGGGATAGCCTTCCAGTGGGAGCAGTAACAGCGATATAGAAAGGGTAGTAGATATCTGGAATAGCCTTCCAGTGGGAGCAGTAACAGCGATATAGAAAGGGTAGTAGATATCTGGAATAGCCTTCCAGTGGGAGCAGTAACAGTGATATAGAAAGGGTAGTAGATACCTGGAATAGCCTTCCAGTGGGAGCAATAACAGCAATATAGAAAGGGTAGTAGATACCTGGAATAGCCTTCCAGTGAGAGCAGTAACAGTGATATAGAAAGGGTAGTAGATACCTGGAATAGCCTTCCAGTGGGAGCAGTAACAGCGATATAGAAAGGGTAGTAGATATCTGGAATAGCCTTCCAGTGGGAGCAGTAACAGTGATATAGAAAGGGTAGTAGATACCTGGAATAGCCTTCCAGTGGGAGCAATAACAGCAATATAGAAAGGGTAGTAGATACCTGGAATAGCCTTCCAGTGAGAGCAGTAACAGTGATATAGAAAGGGTAGTAGATACCTGGAATAGCCTTTCAGAGGAAGCACTAAAGGCTGACAGTGATATTGAAAGGTTAGTAGATCCAGGAAGTTGCATTCTAGTAGCTGCAGCAATGACTAACAAGGCTGATAGTGGCACAGACAGAGTAACAGATCTAGAATATCCTTCCAGTAAGAGGCGTAACTAGAAACCATGTGGCCTAGGTGCGAAAATTGCCCTGGAACCCCCCCCCCCACCCATATTTCTACCCCTTGCCATCCCCTCCCCTCATACGTGTCTACCCTCCCATTTCCATACGTTCCACCCCACAAATGCAGACAAACAGATATACATGCAGACACACACATATACAGAGACACACACATACAAACACACACATACAAACACACACTGAGACACATGCATACAGACAGACATACACACATACACACATACAAACACACACACAGACATACATACAGACACACAGACAGATACACACACATACAGGCAGAAATACACACACACAAACATACATACACACAGACATACAGACACATGCACACACATACAGAGAAACATTCATACAGACACACATTCATACAGACACAGAAACACACACACACACACACACACATACATACAAACATATACAGACATATACAAACAGATACACATAGAAAACATTTTAGTCACCCTCCTGTTTCCTACCTTTAAGGTACAGGAGGGTGACTTTCTCTGTGGTCCAGTGGCTCAGCCTGATAGGAGTAAGATGTCTCACTCTGACTCCCTCTTCTCCATCCTCCTCCCGTGCGGCTCCCAGTGATTGCTGGGAGGAGTGATCAGGGCTGTCACTTCCTCCCAGCGTCTGAAATCATCACAGGGGGCCCGGTCGCGCTGTTAAAGCACCGCAGCGCTGACCGGCCCCCTGGAAATTAATTGCCATTGGGTGGCCTTAACAGCATGGGCCATCCGATGGGCACCTTCAATGCGACCCCGGCGGTTATACAGCACGGGCTGGAGCCGCGTTACATAGCCGGCGGGCACTGCGGTTGCAGATGTCCACAGGGCGGCTTGGCCCCTTGGAGTGACGGGCCCAGTCGCAGCTACAACCCCTGCGACCGCTGTAGTTCTGCCACTGCCCCGAGTTTTCCAACACAGTCCTGATTTTCGGGTCCCACTGCAGCATGTACTTTGTTACCCGATACTCCACTTTTGGAAACACCAGGGAACTGTCCTCAAAAAGTGTAGCGCAAGCACATCATTAGACACCCTCCCCCCCGCACTCAGGGCACTAGGACCCTGTGGAGATCACCCTGCAAGTCCTGCCTCAGTGGATTGACCTGCTTGGTTGGCATGCAGACTGATCTCCCGTAAGTTAGTCATTTGCACCTTTGTGAGGAGCGAATTATACAATTGTATCACTGGTCTGTCTCTTTTACCCCATCCCACTGGCAGGGGATGACAGTATTAGTGATTATGGTTTACAGCATAGCTGGGGAAGCATTTTGTGAGTTGCAACTGGACACCCACAGTACAGAAGAAATATTGGGTCCCGCCATGTCAGTTTTGACGTCTGGTCTCCAAAGTTGCATTGTTCACATTCTGTGGAACATGTCTGTGGGCCAGGAGACTTTTAGAACAAAAGAAAGTTGAAGCGTGAATAAACCGAGTCCACCAACAGCCGTCCCGTGGCACATCCATGCACTGCGACTACTAAAGCTGAATACAGTTAATGAAATAGCTCAGTGGATAGGGCTCCTGCTTCAGGAACATGTGTCTGATTTTTGCAAATTTAAGTGTTTGTATGTTTTTGTTTTTTTGCTACAGTAACTTATATGCTGTAAAGTGTTAGGTTTCAGTAAGTGGCATACAGTGCATAAACACTTTTAGCTTATAATGGTGTATTGGTCTCACTGTCTGACTTCCCTATTTTCAATTATTATGGTCTGGGGGGGTATTCACTAAACAACCACATCCACATTTGGCACGATCATATTTACTAACAGCAAATTCGTTTTTTGTTTTTTTTCTTCGTCCCCCGATACATCCTAAGTTAGCTGTGGCTGGCTGTCAGGGTCGTAGGTGCCCACTAGTTGTAAATTCCCCCCCGGCTTCTTCGCATTAGATTAGTGGTCCCGCGACACCTGGACTCTGACGTGCATACTGGGCACTCCAGTTACGGTCGGCCTGCGGTACTTCCTCTTTCACCCTCACGTTTTCGATGTACGTTTATCAAATCCGTCCTCTCACACGCTACCTTCCCTTCCCCCTTAGTTATCTGTGGCTGGCGGTCAGGGTCCTAGGTGTCCACTAGTTGTAAATTCCCCCTGGCTTCTTCGCCTTAGGTTAGTGGTCCTGCGAGGCCAACACCCATCTTCATACTCGGAGGTACTACGCCCCTCGGGCCACATCATAGTTAGTCGCCTCGCATTGTGACATAGAGAGGGCCTCACCTGTCACTCCCAGTCTATCTTATGTTTAACTGTCACCGAGAGGCCAACACCCCACCACAACGTTCAGTGGCCACGTTATCCCCTTGCGCCAATGCATAGATAGAGCCTCTCACGCCGCTTGGCATCTAGCAGGGCCTCACCTGTCACCAAACCTAGTTTTAATTGTTTCGCCTTTTGGCATTAGCTAGTTTGCCAGCACGCACACATACATTCACCCACACGCGCACATTGGGTCGATTATGCGCTGTTTATTCGTGTCGTTTTCTATTAGGTCTCCGCTGCTCGGCGACTGGCTTGGTTTTTCTCCGCCTGAGCTCTCTGGCTAGGTCTGGTACTCATCGCGCTGTGCCATTTCGGTTACTCCTACTCTCCCATGGCTGCTGCCGTTTCCCTGCCTTTTTTTTTTTTAGGGCCCGACCACGGCCTGCCAGCCTTGTTAGCTCGTGGTCGTCATCTTTTTTCATGTCTGGCTCTTTTTCCACGCTCGCGGTACGTGTGTTAGGGCCTTCTTTCCCTTTTTTGAGGCTCCTTCTTCGAGTATACCGATACTGTTCCTGTTGCTATGTTGTCTGTGGTTTTGGTTTTGCTTCTTTTGCCACCTCTAACTTGCATCAACTCTACCTATCTCTACCTATCCGGTTTACAACTCCACATGTTGTACAGGTTTACCATTCATACGCAGTTTCATGTCCTCAAACTATACTCAAGGCGTTTAGGTTCCGTAAACTTCAAATTTACAGATTTCACATTAGCATCTAAGTATCTCAACCACTATCAGACCTATTAAATGCCTGACACTACGAACCGGGCATCAACTTTCAAGGTAGGGAATAGCCTCTTGATCCAAGGAAATTCTGACTGCCAGGGGGTCAAGAAGGAATTTTTTCCCAGCTTGTTGCAAATTGGCAGCGCTTCAAACTGGGTTTTTCATCTTCTTTTGGATCAACTGTTTTTGTCAGTAAGGCTGTACCTAGTGGGAACTAGTCACTTCACTATGTAATCTAGTTTTTGAGCCGCTATACCTGCGTTCTTAGTTTTGGGTATCACATACTTTCCCACAGCCACCACGTCCTTCTTGTAGCATTATCTCAGGAAGTCCATGCAGTCTATTTTACTTTATCTACCCCCACACTTAGTCTACCCTAGAGGGCCAACACGTTTACTATACCTTACTTCCCCTTGCACAATCAAGAGTGTCGGTTCAAGCGCCGGGCAACTATTTACGTGCTTGGCATTTACCATACAGCTAGGCAATTTTCTGATTGTTTCATTTCTGACAAGTATCCAATTTTTGCCCTCTTTTATTACAGGCCTACCACGATGTCGGTTCCGGCACACCCCAACCGACTTATTTTCCCTTTAATTCTTATACGGCTTTATTTAGCCCCTCACACAAATAATACAAAGACGTTATAAAATGATAAACCATCAATACAGTGCTTTTCACAAAACCCACAACGCCTAACTGAACATTCTGTCTAATCTAAAGGGTTAAACTTTGTACCTGTTTGTTATGTTTCTGCAACCTATGCAGAAATGCAAATCGACTTCCTACAAAACGCAAAACGCAAACCTGTTTTCACACCAATCTAAAGATACCAACTGATTACAAAGCTGACATGTGTTGTATGTATCCTATAGTGCTATCGGGCTGATAAATTCGATTTTAACTCCCGTTTACGTAGGTGAGCATTAAACATCTGGGTTACTAGATTTTTAATATCATTCATATTTTTATCTTTAATTTTTTTTACAAAATTTCCATTAGATTTTCCTTCTTTCTTTTGGGGGACTTTTTGTTTCATTCTTTTATTTTTATTTTTTGTTTATTTGTTTGTTTTCAGCCAGCTTCGTCCTCCAAGCCAATTTATTTGTTTGTGATTGACACCCTGTTTTATAAGCGGTAGTTTGTTTGTACATCATCATCTTCTCCTCGCTCACTTTTACCTTCATCGAATCCTGAACCGATATCTCATCACACACGTCTCTTTGATGCAGTTTCTCCTCAACACCTTCTCAGACATGAAATAATACCACGGGATAAGAAAAGCTAGATTTTATTTTAATTAGCAGACACATGATCTGTACTGCCAACTGAAAAAAGCCAAGCATGTGGGTTCAAATCCAATCCTTTTCCTGCCATCCAATTTTAGAACATGTTTAGGTGCATTTCAAAAGCTTGGGACCAGAAAGAAAAATCCCTCGACCCTATTAGAAGACGCGTTAATAATATTAATAAGAAGAAAATTGAAGTCTGATTCAACATTGTATGATGTTTTAATAGACAAATAGGTAAGTGTTTATTGTGCAGCTGGGTGTAATATATTCCTAATTAGCGCTATAGGACTAGGGTAATTATGCTAAAGAGAGTAATGGGTAACTAGAAAAATGTAGGAAAAAGTCAAATTGGAAAGAAAGAAAAATCTCCAGCCCTGATGAAAGTTAGTTTTCCCTTCAAACAAGTCACTCGTCGTTTGGTGAACAGATATTGTGGTCAAAGACATGTCAAAACATCTCGTAAGTCTCAGTAAGGCTGTAAATTGCTCATATGGAGCTGCTAGAGGTAAAACACATCACAGAATATTTAAAGGGCACATGTCATTTGTAGCAGAGAGCAATGGTAGCAGGGCTTCTTCTCCGCTGGTTACTCAAACAGCTACTCGGGAACAAACAGGATACTTCAAGACAGCAGGCATAATAATATATCCCATCACCCTTCCCAATAACTGGATGACACTCAGTATTAGGAGCAGAACTGATCCTTTAATGGCCAGGCTGGCCTTTTATGCAGGTTTTGCCCAAAAGGTTACCACCCAGGTGGACCTTGTGGGGCACCAGTAAAAATAGAAAACAACCAATACAGACAGAGTCAGGTAATCAGTCACTCCCATACATTGCACACAATCCCTCCCCTCTGCTTAGGAGATAATTGAATTCATTACTGTATCAACTCAATTATCTCCAAACAGAAAAATCTAAATTTTCATACTTTTCTAGAAATACCCAAAAAACATGTCATACACTTATAATTTCCCTGATTCCCCTGATATCCCCAATCTGGGGGAGCAACATACTGAAAAATCACCCAGATCAGTTCAGGGGTTCTATTAAGGGTTAATAAGTAAAGGGGTGTATATAAAAAATACCCCTTTCTGTCTCATTAGAGATATCTTTGCCAGAAGCTCAAGGAAGCAGGCTGAAGGGTCAGTGTTAGGACCCGCTTAGGGGGGGTCTGCCTTGACGTTGGCAGGCGGGCATCCCTCCAATGGCCATTGGAGCAACTAAATGACCTCCATTTGTCTAAATATACATAGGGATTAAGGAAAAAGCGCAAGTAACATTTTCTTTTCTTTGGTTTTTACTACATATTGGGGCTGATGTGTGTTGTAGTCCTTGCTGCTTTAGCGCAGGACTTCTCTTTTTGTATTTGTATTTACTTTGTATCACACAGCCTGGTTACAATGCTGCTACCCATCCCATGTGTTCCCTATTAAGGGTTAATAAGTAAAGGGGTGTATATAAAAAATACCCCTTTCTGTCTCATTAGAGATATCTTTGCCAGAAGCTCAAGGAAGCAGGCTGAAGGGTCAGTGTTAGGACCCGCTTAGGGGGGTCTGCCTTGACGTTGGCAGGCGGGCATCCCTCCAATGGCCATTGGAGCAACTAAATGACCTCCATTTGTCTAAATATACATAGGGATTAAGGAAAAAGCGCAAGTAACATTTTCTTTTCTTTGGTTTTTACTACATATTGGGGCTGATGTGTGTTGTAGTCCTTGCTGCTTTAGCGCAGGACTTCTCTTTTTGTATTTGTATTTACTTTGTATCACACAGCCTGGTTACAATGCTGCTACCCATCCCATGTGTTCCCTATTAAGGGTTAATAAGTAAAGGGGTGTATATAAAAAATACCCCTTTCTGTCTCATTAGAGATATCTTTGCCAGAAGCTCAAGGAAGCAGGCTGAAGGGTCAGTGTTAGGACCCGCTTAGGGGGGTCTGCCTTGACGTTGGCAGGCGGGCATCCCTCCAATGGCCATTGGAGCAACTAAATGACCTCCATTTGTCTAAATATACATAGGGATTAAGGAAAAAGCACAAGTAACATTTTCTTTTCTTTGGTTTTTACTACATATTGGGGCTGATGTGTGTTGTAGTCCTTGCTGCTTTAGCGCAGGACTTCTCTTTTTGTATTTGTATTTACTTTGTATCACACAGCCTGGTTACAATGCTGCTACCCATCCCATGTGTTCCCTATTAAGGGTTAATAAGTAAAGGGGTGTATATAAAAAATACCCCTTTCTGTCTCATTAGAGATATCTTTGCCAGAAGCTCAAGGAAGCAGGCTGAAGGGTCAGTGTTAGGACCCGCTTAGGGGGGTCTGCCTTGACGTTGGCAGGCGGGCATCCCTCCAATGGCCATTGGAGCAACTAAATGACCTCCATTTGTCTAAATATACATAGGGATTAAGGAAAAAGCGCAAGTAACATTTTCTTTTCTTTGGTTTTTACTACATATTGGGGCTGATGTGTGTTGTAGTCCTTGCTGCTTTAGCGCAGGACTTCTCTTTTTGTATTTGTATTTACTTTGTATCACACAGCCTGGTTACAATGCTGCTACCCATCCCATGTGTTCCCTATTAAGGGTTAATAAGTAAAGGGGTGTATATAAAAAATACCCCTTTCTGTCTCATTAGAGATATCTTTGCCAGAAGCTCAAGGAAGCAGGCTGAAGGGTCAGTGTTAGGACCCGCTTAGGGGGGTCTGCCTTGACGTTGGCAGGCGGGCATCCCTCCAATGGCCATTGGAGCAACTAAATGACCTCCATTTGTCTAAATATACATAGGGATTAAGGAAAAAGCGCAAGTAACATTTTCTTTTCTTTGGTTTTTACTACATATTGGGGCTGATGTGTGTTGTAGTCCTTGCTGCTTTAGCGCAGGACTTCTCTTTTTGTATTTGTATTTACTTTGTATCACACAGCCTGGTTACAATGCTGCTACCCATCCCATGTGTTCCCTATTAAGGGTTAATAAGTAAAGGGGTGTATATAAAAAATACCCCTTTCTGTCTCATTAGAGATATCTTTGCCAGAAGCTCAAGGAAGCAGGCTGAAGGGTCAGTGTTAGGACCCGCTTAGGGGGGTCTGCCTTGACGTTGGCAGGCGGGCATCCCTCCAATGGCCATTGGAGCAACTAAATGACCTCCATTTGTCTAAATATACATAGGGATTAAGGAAAAAGCGCAAGTAACATTTTCTTTTCTTTGGTTTTTACTACATATTGGGGCTGATGTGTGTTGTAGTCCTTGCTGCTTTAGCGCAGGACTTCTCTTTTTGTATTTGTATTTACTTTGTATCACACAGCCTGGTTACAATGCTGCTACCCATCCCATGTGTTCCCTATTAAGGGTTAATAAGTAAAGGGGTGTATATAAAAAATACCCCTTTCTGTCTCATTAGAGATATCTTTGCCAGAAGCTCAAGGAAGCAGGCTGAAGGGTCAGTGTTAGGACCCGCTTAGGGGGGTCTGCCTTGACGTTGGCAGGCGGGCATCCCTCCAATGGCCATTGGAGCAACTAAATGACCTCCATTTGTCTAAATATACATAGGGATTAAGGAAAAAGCGCAAGTAACATTTTCTTTTCTTTGGTTTTTACTACATATTGGGGCTGATGTGTGTTGTAGTCCTTGCTGCTTTAGCGCAGGACTTCTCTTTTTGTATTTGTATTTACTTTGTATCACACAGCCTGGTTACAATGCTGCTACCCATCCCATGTGTTCCCTATTAAGGGTTAATAAGTAAAGGGGTGTATATAAAAAATACCCCTTTCTGTCTCATTAGAGATATCTTTGCCAGAAGCTCAAGGAAGCAGGCTGAAGGGTCAGTGTTAGGACCCGCTTAGGGGGGTCTGCCTTGACGTTGGCAGGCGGGCATCCCTCCAATGGCCATTGGAGCAACTAAATGACCTCCATTTGTCTAAATATACATAGGGATTAAGGAAAAAGCGCAAGTAACATTTTCTTTTCTTTGGTTTTTACTACATATTGGGGCTGATGTGTGTTGTAGTCCTTGCTGCTTTAGCGCAGGACTTCTCTTTTTGTATTTGTATTTACTTTGTATCACACAGCCTGGTTACAATGCTGCTACCCATCCCATGTGTTCCCTATTAAGGGTTAATAAGTAAAGGGGTGTATATAAAAAATACCCCTTTCTGTCTCATTAGAGATATCTTTGCCAGAAGCTCAAGGAAGCAGGCTGAAGGGTCAGTGTTAGGACCCGCTTAGGGGGGTCTGCCTTGACGTTGGCAGGCGGGCATCCCTCCAATGGCCATTGGAGCAACTAAATGACCTCCATTTGTCTAAATATACATAGGGATTAAGGAAAAAGCGCAAGTAACATTTTCTTTTCTTTGGTTTTTACTACATATTGGGGCTGATGTGTGTTGTAGTCCTTGCTGCTTTAGCGCAGGACTTCTCTTTTTGTATTTGTATTTACTTTGTATCACACAGCCTGGTTACAATGCTGCTACCCATCCCATGTGTTCCCTATTAAGGGTTAATAAGTAAAGGGGTGTATATAAAAAATACCCCTTTCTGTCTCATTAGAGATATCTTTGCCAGAAGCTCAAGGAAGCAGGCTGAAGGGTCAGTGTTAGGACCCGCTTAGGGGGGTCTGCCTTGACGTTGGCAGGCGGGCATCCCTCCAATGGCCATTGGAGCAACTAAATGACCTCCATTTGTCTAAATATACATAGGGATTAAGGAAAAAGCGCAAGTAACATTTTCTTTTCTTTGGTTTTTACTACATATTGGGGCTGATGTGTGTTGTAGTCCTTGCTGCTTTAGCGCAGGACTTCTCTTTTTGTATTTGTATTTACTTTGTATCACACAGCCTGGTTACAATGCTGCTACCCATCCCATGTGTTCCCTATTAAGGGTTAATAAGTAAAGGGGTGTATATAAAAAATACCCCTTTCTGTCTCATTAGAGATATCTTTGCCAGAAGCTCAAGGAAGCAGGCTGAAGGGTCAGTGTTAGGACCCGCTTAGGGGGGTCTGCCTTGACGTTGGCAGGCGGGCATCCCTCCAATGGCCATTGGAGCAACTAAATGACCTCCATTTGTCTAAATATACATAGGGATTAAGGAAAAAGCGCAAGTAACATTTTCTTTTCTTTGGTTTTTACTACATATTGGGGCTGATGTGTGTTGTAGTCCTTGCTGCTTTAGCGCAGGACTTCTCTTTTTGTATTTGTATTTACTTTGTATCACACAGCCTGGTTACAATGCTGCTACCCATCCCATGTGTTCCCTATTAAGGGTTAATAAGTAAAGGGGTGTATATAAAAAATACCCCTTTCTGTCTCATTAGAGATATCTTTGCCAGAAGCTCAAGGAAGCAGGCTGAAGGGTCAGTGTTAGGACCCGCTTAGGGGGGTCTGCCTTGACGTTGGCAGGCGGGCATCCCTCCAATGGCCATTGGAGCAACTAAATGACCTCCATTTGTCTAAATATACATAGGGATTAAGGAAAAAGCGCAAGTAACATTTTCTTTTCTTTGGTTTTTACTACATATTGGGGCTGATGTGTGTTGTAGTCCTTGCTGCTTTAGCGCAGGACTTCTCTTTTTGTATTTGTATTTACTTTGTATCACACAGCCTGGTTACAATGCTGCTACCCATCCCATGTGTTCCCTATTAAGGGTTAATAAGTAAAGGGGTGTATATAAAAAATACCCCTTTCTGTCTCATTAGAGATATCTTTGCCAGAAGCTCAAGGAAGCAGGCTGAAGGGTCAGTGTTAGGACCCGCTTAGGGGGGTCTGCCTTGACGTTGGCAGGCGGGCATCCCTCCAATGGCCATTGGAGCAACTAAATGACCTCCATTTGTCTAAATATACATAGGGATTAAGGAAAAAGCGCAAGTAACATTTTCTTTTCTTCAGTTCAGGGGTTCGACAGTTTTATGGAGGTCTTAGTTTTACCGACCGCACACGAGGTGTAAGCCGAGAATAGTTCCATGGGTTTGGGCTGTGCGGTCGGTCTCTGTTCGGGAATCTGAAATGCATGAAAGTACACAAAAACATGGTTTGTGCCTTAGTTCGTTAGAATCCTCTCGTTCGTGGGATTCTTTTCGCCGAATGCCGCTCTGTTCCCCTGAGTTTACACAAACTTACACAAAGATGGAAGTCTCTGTGGTATTCGTGCCGTTGAGTGTCCGATTTGGGTTCCAGACACTCAACGACCAAACACCGCTGGTGTAATTTGTATGCTAAGATGGCCGTCGCCACGTGTTCGTATTACAAATGGCAGCCACCCAGCTGAACACCCAGTCAGTTTGTGTGTTGGCAATTGAGAGAGTGTGAACCAGGTTAGGGAGGTCAATTGGTGCCACGCTCCTCTCCTGGGTGGCATGGTTGTTTGGTAGTTAGTTCTTTTGTTGAACCATATGGTGGAAAATAGCTGAACAGGGGTTCTTATCGAACAACCAGACGAAGTAACAAACAGGTAAAATTTTAAGAAATAAAGCAACGAAAAGGGTGGGTGGACAGCCCTGAGTAAAAAGAAGGTACTGTGGCAAAGCCTATTCTGCTACATCATTCCAAAACCACTTATATTCTTTTAAAAGAGCATGAAAGTCCATCTAAATATCATTCTAGCAGTTTTAAAAAGCAAATGTATAGATTCAGAGAGAATAAAAAGAATTTAAAAAAAAAATTTCGAGCAACTCTATGCCAACGATTTGACAGGCAAGGGAGAGCAGAACAGACACCTCACAGGAGGTCCTTCTGCTCACACAAGCATAGTAACCACAGCACATGTGGTGTGGTTGCTATGGAAACCCCTAGCCAAGCCAACACTGCTAGCACTGACTAGGAAGTATATGAATGGAAGGACATCACTCAATTCAAACGCTGGCAACAAAGCCAGCATGCCGGCCTCACTGCGGTGGGTTTTTGTGTTTGGGAAAACGTCTCTAATCCGAGCTCCGAGGATGGACCAGAGGTGGGTGTTAGTTGAAAATGAACATTCTCAAAACAACAGCACATGGAGAGACAAAACAATATAAGAACAGCCAGGTGCAAACCATATAATCACTCCCTCAAGTGCTTTAAATATTCAAATGTATATAGGATATAGAATGCACACCATAACAATCTCAAAAAAATATTTAAATTTTATTATGTACAAAAAAGTACCAGAATGAAAACATATAAGAAAAAATGAATATGAACAAAGTAACAGAAGTAAAGGCAGATACAATAAAAAAATAGTAATAAATTACCACAAAAATCCTTACAAACCTCAGACAGAAACACGAGTCACCAAACCCCCCAACGTTTCGGCACCAGCTGGCTGCCTTTATCAAGGGTACCTTTATCACCTATTTTTTTATTGTATCTGCCTTTGCTTCTGTTACTTTTTTTTATATTAATTTTTCTTATATGTTTTCATTCTGGTACTTTTTTGTACATAATAAAATGTAAATATGTTTTTGAGATTGTTATGGTGTGCATTCTATATTCTATATACAGTTGAAAATGAACACCCACAAACCTGTATATCTTGATAATTTATATTGAATACATCATGTATCTTGCGATTTATAATGCATTCAATGTGTTTCGGAGCCATTTAAGGTAAGCTGAGTTTTCCTTAACAGGAACTTTAAAAACAGGGAACTTGTAGCAGACTCAGGGTAACCCGACTGGTTACCTCCGCTAGTTCTCCTCTCAACCAGACTGGAACCGTTGTGTGATTAAGCTCTTATCCCCCCAGTAACTAGTTGAGACATAGTTCTAGGAGTCATCTGGAGTTAATTTATACACAGACCCCCAGCAGGGGGTTTCCATACAGAAATATAGCAAACCACTCCCCGACATCCCTGTGTCTGGGAGATAATTGAGTCATAAACTATAATTCAATTATTACTCAGTTACAGGAAAACCTACATAATATTTATACAATACCACAAAAGTACCCCCAATATTAACAGACAGGAACCCCACAAGAGTCATATCCCCAGATAGGCCTGATCTGAGTGCCCAACTTGGCCAAATAGCGCTCAGATGCATTCGGTAGAATAGAATCGCCACTGGGGTAAAGTTCTAACCAGCCGGCCCGAAACAGTTCTAGGAAAATGGATGCAACGGCCGGTCTCCATTTGGGTTTCCTGTGTGAACACCATACACACAAGATATTTCCTTGGTATTAGGGAGCAAATGCTCCCCCCAGTTGGTAGTTCCTATCTCCCGAATGTCATTCGTATAGCTGGTCAGGATGTGGAATGAGCAGAAGTATCTTTGCCGGGGTTTGTGCGAGTGCATACCCGGAAAGAGTTCCAGGCACTTGATGACCAAGTACCGCTGCCTGCGTTCAGGAGATAAAATGGCCACCATCCTTTTGTCAACCACGTGCATTCGGTTACACAAAATGGCGGCCACTCATTAATTATTTCTCTTGCGGTTTCGCACGTATGTTAACCTGTCTTAGGGTTCTAATGAGGTACAGGGGTGGTGCTTGTTCGAATAAAGTGGGTTCGGGTACAATATTGCTGTATGAAAGGTTGAAATAGTTGAAAGAAAGGGTACGTTTTTTACATGTCTGGTTGAAATTAAGGCATTTTTGTCTTAGTTCTATCCAGTTCTTTCAAATTACTTAAACCTATCTGTAAATACCCTGCACAATGTGCATTCCATCACCCAGTGCACAATGCCTGTTTCAAAATCATTAATAAATAGGTTAAAAAGAAATTGATTTAGGACAGACCACTGAGTGAGGCCACTGACTGTTACGCCTGTAGATTTAAAATCAGCTGTCTGTACGCTATCATTAATAAATGGCAGTATTATACGTTAATTCTCTTGGACCCAGTGCAGAATCTTTGCAACTTAAGTGTCCAGTAAATACATTTTTTATTTATCATTTTTTTTTATTTCTTTCGGGGGGGAAGAGGGGGAGCATAGATTTATCAAAATGTTCTGAAAAGGGTCTTTTTAAATCTGAATCAATCTCAATCCGCTCCAATTTACAGTGGTGGCATTCAACAGGACTAGTAAACAGAGTAGACTCATTTGCTTTTCCCTCTCTCGTCTGACCAAGAATTACAGACACAACTTCGGGGATAAACTGTGTTAAACTCAGGGACTCCGTGACAAGTTAATTGAAATGAAGCTGTTTTGGGAGTAGATGGTCACGATAAGACTCTATCTCATTTTTTAAAATTCTCTGCTTTAGTTCAGGTGAGTAGGAAGCTTGGTTTTTAAGGGGTTCATTAATCATCATAACCAATGCAGTCCGCTGTATTGGTTATGACGTGGTCAGTACCTTGGCCTGGTACCCTGGTAAGGGGAGCAAACCATCTGCGACATGCTTCCAGCTTCTACAGAGCTGCAGAACCAGGAAGCCTCGGCTCTCACCCAGAGGCATAACTAGAAACCACAGGGCCCCAGTGCAAAAATTGCCCTGGGGCCCCCCATATGTCTACCCCCATCCCATATGTCTCCGCCCCCCATACATCTACCCCCCAATCCATAGGTCCTCGCCCCACCCACACATGCAGACAAACAGATACACACACAGACACACACACAGACACACATGCATGTAGACACACACATACACACAGACACATACATACATGCATACACACATACATACAAACACACATACATACACACAAACACATACATACATACAGAGACACATACACACAGACACACACATACACACAGACATGTAGACACACACACACACACACATACAGACACACAAACACATACATGCAGATATACAAACACACACACATACAGGCACACACATACACACAGAGACACATACATACATACAGACACACACACGTACAGACACACACATACAGACAGACAAACACACACAGATATACTCATACAGACATTCTCTATCACACACACAAACTGTTAAAAAAAGTTTAGTGATTTACCTGTTGTCCAGGGGCTGCCTCTTGCTGATGGGAGTCATGGTGCTCTGTTGGCTGGGAGGAAGTGACTTCCTCCCAGCTCTGACATCATCACTAGTAAATCCCACCCAGGAAATCCATTGCCATTGAGTGGCCCCAAGAGTATGGGCCACCCGATGGGCTCCTTCAATGAAAAAAGCTGGCGGACACCCCATTTCCAGGGGTCCACAGGGCGGCCCAGCACCCTGGAATGATGGGCCCGGTCGCAGCTACGACCCCTGCGACCACGGTAGTTCCGCCAGTGCTCTCACCATTCATTGGCCAAAAGCGTCAGCTGACCGGTCTCAGCTAATTAATGAAATTCTGTGCCATGAAAGTAGTTCTAGACTGACTGATGGCACGCCAATGACACTGCTGAAGGTGGAGTTATACCATATGCTGCATACTGCACATATAGACTCCAAGAACCATGACCACTTCAAATTACTGAAGTGGTCATTGTGCTTAGAGCTAAGTGTCATAGTAGGACTTGGCCATAATAACAGCTACCATGATGTGGTGACAAGCTTATTGTTCTATAAGTGTCAGGGGTAACTAATTCCTCACTTCTTTGCCAGGGGTAGCTAAATCCTCACTTCATTGCCAGGGGTAACTAAATCCTTACTTAACTGTCAGGGGTAACTAAATCCTTACTTAACTGTCAAGGGTTAACTAAATCCTTGCTTCATTGCCAGGAGTAACTAAAGCCTCACTTTATTGTCAGGGCTAACTAAAGCCTCGCATTTTGCCTGGGGTAACTAAAGCCTCATTTCATTTCCAGGGGTGACTAAAGCCTTGCTTCATTGTCCATGGTGGTCCCTAATGTTAAATCTCCGTGTTTATGATACTTACTAAAACTGAATTAAATATTAAATTTAATATTTGGAGATAAAATATTAAATATTAAATAACCGTATTTCTCACGGTTAGTGCAGGAGATTTACATTTGTGGGTAAATGGAACCCACACACAAATTAGCTTCTCAATTCCCTGAAGCCAGTAATTCATGCAAAACCACAGACCCACAACCACAGAGCGCGCAGAGCATATCAGAACGAGAACAACGGGAAGTGAGTCAGGGCTAGCAGATTGACGTCACTTTTAATGGTTTGAATTAAACACAACTGCGGATATAAGGGTTAAAGTGGTCGGATACAGCTTATAGTATTCCACAACATGAAAGGACCCCTGGAATGGTGCTACCCCTGGCTTCTCTTATGTCATTCCTAATAAATTGAGATAAAAATCTACTACAGCATGAAGAGTGAGATGTAACCAAGAGAGATCATCAAACAACAATCTGATTCTTTCTACTGATCTGGCTCAAATATCGTTTTAAATATTTTAAACACAGTTTGTTTATTGCGTTATTGGTAGTCCAGGAAGAAAATAGCAAGATTATGGTGACTTCTTCTGCATTACAAGAATGTAAGGTTACGTGACTTATGTTAGTTCTACTAAGCAGAGACAAGAATCTGTCAGAAGGTACGAAGGTAACCCAGAGCTCCTTAACATCCCCTCTGTTAGTAATACAATAAATTGTCTACCATAGAGGCTTTCCATAGAAGACCACTCTCCCAATCAGCCGTGGAGGTGGAGGGACTTTCCCCAAGCTCCAAGGAGAGGTATTGGGATTAGTGGTAAGGTCTTCATGAGGACTCCCAGCTATCCACTAGACCTAAGCCCAGTGCCAAGAAGTGGACTACCCTGAATGTACCCTGAATGTGCCACCAAGAAAGAAACTAACACCTAACATCGTAAAGGCCACACAAGATTTAGAAGCTCTGTTCATTCGAGGGCGAAGCTTCCAGAGTGTAGTATTTTCTTTATCAGAACGTTGGCTGGTCTGCTCGTGTATGATAAAATGCACTGTTCAAATACCAGCATCATAAATACTAACGAATTGCAATTCTATGACTAATTCCCTAATTAAATCTAAATCGCTGTTCCTGTGAGTGAGTATGAGTGTGAGATGAGGCCTGGGCGTTGTGGGAGTTACTGCAGGATGTTAATGCAGAGCATCACAATCGCTGTTCCTATGAGTGAGTATGAGTGTGAGATGAGGCCTTGGATTTGTGGGAGTTACTGCAGGATGTTAATGCAGAGCATCACAATCGCTGTTCCTATGAGTGAGTATGAGTGTGAGATGAGGCCTGGGCGTTGTGGGAGTTACTGCAGGATGTTAATGCAGAGCATCACAATCGCTGTTCCTGTGAGTGAGTATGAGTGTGAGATGAGGCCTGGGCGTTGTGGGAGTTACTGCAGGATGTTAATGCAGAGCATCACAATCGCTGTTCCTATGAGTGAGTATGAGTGTGAGATGAGGCCTTGGCGTTGTGGGAGTTACTGCAGGATGTTAATGCAGAGCATCACAATCGCTGTTCCTGTGAGTGAGTATGAGTGTGAGATGAGGCCTGGGCGTTGTGGGAGTTACTGCAGGATGTTAATGCAGAGCATCACAATCGCTGTTCCTGTGAGTGAGTATGAGTGTGAGATGAGGCCTTGGCGTTGTGGGAGTTACTGCAGGATGTTAATGCAGAGCATCACAATCGCTGTTCCTGTGAGTGAGTATGAGTGTGAGATGAGGCCTTGGCGTTGTGGGAGTTACTGCAGGATGTTAATGCAGAGCATCACAATCGCTGTTCCTATGAGTGAGTATGAGTGTGAGATGAGGCCTTGGCGTTGTGGGAGTTACTGCAGGATGTTAATGCAGAGCATCACAATCGCTGTTCCTGTGAGTGAGTATGAGTGTGAGATACAAGGATTACGTTAGGTCACAAATGTTTCCCACACACTGTGTTGTTACTTAGTTTATTAAGGAACTTCTATATTTGTTATATGTGGGAAATAGCTGAACTAGAACTACCCATCAATGGGAAACACCCCAGCAGAGACCTCTGGAGCCAACAGCTAATGAAAACTGCTCCAATGCGCACTTTTTAAATCTAAAACGTAATTACCGTAATTTCAGAATATGTCACACCAGAATATAAGATGCACCCATATATTTGAACTAGAAATTTAGAAAATAAATAAATAAAATGAGTTCAAATTTAACTTAAACCTCAGCTTATGTGTAAATGTGAGGAGTGGGCTAGGGGCTGTTTTGTAGGGGGGCGGGGGGCAGATTTATATTAGTTTGTTTTTTTTATTTTTTATTTTTGTATCTATTCCCCCTCTCTCTGGTTCTTGTCTGTGGCCTGGGAAGGGGGGCAGGGGGCATGACATAGTGAGTAACTCTAGCCTGCACCTCCATTGGGTGCAGACTCAGTATAATCGGCTTCCAATCCCAGGAAATGTGTGTTATCAGTGTGTTTCCATGGTAACATGCAGCAATGCTCTGAATGGGAGAATACTCTCAGTCTGCACTTGGCAGAGGTGCAGGCTGGAGTGTCCCGGGCCCCCCGGCTGCATCAGAAACCTCCAGGGGTCCGGTGTGGAAGATCTTTCATCACCTCACCAGGCCTAACCGTGGCTGTATATATATATAGTGATATGTGATATATAGTGTATATATATATATATATATATATATATATATATATATATATATATATATATATATAGTGATATGTGATATATAGTGTATATATAGTGATATGTGATATATAGTGTATATTTATATATATATAGTGATATGTGATATATAGTGTATATTTATATATATATAGTGATATGTGATATATAGTGTATATATTCGAAATACAGTACACAGGCAGTATTTACCCCAATGTTTAGGGTAAAAAACTGTTTTCTATATTCCAAAAAAATACTGTTACTGCACACTGTCTTGTAATCTATTTAATCTAATCTATCTATATATCTGTCTATCTATCTCTCCAGTATCGATCTATCTATCTATCTATCTATCTATCCAGCATCGATCGATCTATCTATCTATCTATCTATCTGTCTATCTGTCTATCTATCTATCTCCATATCTATCTGTCTATCTATCTATCTGTCTATCTATCTATCTATCTATCTGTCTATCTATCTATCTATCTATCTGTCTGTCTATCTGTCTGTCTATCTATCTGTCTGTCTATCTATCTATCTGTCCATCTCTCTCTATCTATCTCTATCTATCTATCTATATATCTATCTCCATATCTATCTGTCTATCTGTCTATCTATCTATCTATCTATCTATCTGTCTATCTATCTATCTATCTATCTATCTATCTATCTATCTATCTATCTGTCTATCTATCTGTCTATCTATCTATCTATCTGTCTATCTATCTATCTATCTATCGCTCTCTATCTATCTCTATCTATCTCCATATCTATCTATCTATCTGTCTATCTATCTATCTGTCTGTCTGTCTGTCTGTCTATCTGTCTAATATGTCTATCTATCTATACAGTATCGATCCATCTATCTATCTATACAGTATCTATCTATCTCTATCAATCTATCTATCCATATATCTGTCTATTTGTCTATCTGTCTATTACTGTATTTATAGGCACATACCCTGTTAGGTGCCCACCCTACATTTCCATTCTTTCCTATCCAAGCTTTGATGTGTTTGAGTCTGACACAATAAATAAGCCCCAAGCCCGGGGGTGAGCCCAATGTTTAAGAAGCTAATAAAAAGACGTACTAGTTCCCCATAGGATTATATAAGGAGTTACTTTACTCCATAATATTTTTAATAAAAGTGTCCTAAAATGCTCTATATAATCTGAATATATATACACGTATGAATACGTAACTAGTTATGACCCTCTTTAGTTATACGGGATTAATATAATTAAAAAGTAAATCGAACATTTCTGCTATCCCAGAGTGGTAAAATAGAGGGACGGCGACATGGTGTGGAGCGGACGGTCACATTTTAAATCAGAACTCCATTGACAAGATACTGTAAAGCTGAATCACTTTGCACACCTTGCCAGCTCCTATTTCCAGATAAGTGCTGGGTTTATAATACAGAGAAATCCATCTTTAAGTTGAATTCTTTAGGTATTTAATGATAATGGAATCTAAGATGGCAGCAGGCTGGATTTCTTAACATATCCAAGCGCAAGGTAATTGACTCACTGGCGCCAATCCCCACGAAACCTTCAATACGAGATTTTGCCAGCTTTGAGGCCTTGTCCAATCTTGACAAATTGATGCGGAACAAATCCTGTTTGGTCGTAATACAGCGATTCGAATGAAGATGGATTTAAGAAAGATGGCACAAGCTCACAGTTTAATAAGTTTTGGCTTCGCGTTCCCAGTAAGTGCTTTCAGTGTGAGATTTTTTTAAATTTATTTTACTTACATATAATATTATTCTACTTTAAGGCCCAGCAAGGCATTCCCCGAGTTTTACATCTGGTTTCTAAAGTTAGGTGCATGGTATGACCCACAAAGCAGACCAGCTGAAACGGATTTCTTTTAATCTGCAGGAGATACGGGCACTTACCCCATAAAATGTTTCTCTATTAGAAATACATTTTCATTTTCAGTTTATCAATTTCTTTTTTTTAATGATGCATAAAATTAGTGTTCTCTTTATTGCAATCAGAGTTAAGTACATAATGAAATTAGAAGCTACAGATGTTACTCCTGGTCAGAGGTTTGGGAACGTCAAAGACACGATGTATCAAAGCAGAACATTTTAAGGAGATATTCCAAATCAGGGCAGGAAAAAAAAATATTTACAAATTTTTGTGCAGAGGAGATTGTTGTGATGTATCAATATTTCAATATCACATTCTGTTAAACTGATATGAGTGCCCAGGATAACTTCTAAATTAATCTCTGCTGGGATACTGCCCAATACTTGCTTACTTAATTATTTATGGGGTCACTACAACCAAAAAAACTGTGTTTTAAGAAACATGAAAAGCAAACTGCAGGTGGTCCTCACTTTACGACCTACCTGTTTTTCCATGGCTCGCACTTACGACCAGCTCTCTAGCGTGGTGATTCCAGGGATTCCCCACTTTAGACAGCTGGTCTATGTTTAAGGAATTTTCCCCGAAGATAGAATTCAGTGATTCCCTGCACTATTGAGCTAATTTATGTTCGGGGAAGTTTTCCAAAACATATTTTTGCGGGATTCCCTCTGCTAGTGAACTGGTCTATGTTTGGTTGGAGTTCCCCCGAACGTGGACCTGCTCTCTTGCGCATGCTCACTAGCACATCCTCACTTACTGACCAATTTGTTTTATGACCTGGTTGTAAGAACGGAACCCGGTCGGTACTTGAGGAGTATATAGCTAAAACTTACCTCCCTTCTAGCGCTGAGGCCATGTTCTCTCTGCGGTCCATTCCTCCTCTGCTGAAGTCAGCTTGCGTGGGTGCACTACACAGTCCCCACTACCTTCACACATGGTGTTTCCACAGGGTTTTTACAGGAATGTTTAGCGTAGCTATGAGAGATAGAAGGCTCCTACAGGTCCCCTCCTGTACGTCCTATATTCAGCTTTATTGCATGGAGTGAGACATATAATGGAGGTATCTGTGACAAATAACCTCTGGCCAGGTGGCTGTTGGCATTAACTGCTCGCATTCAGGGATTAACATCAAACTCTCTAATGTGACAGGTCCAGTCATTTCATGTCACCACACGCCCACCTAGAGCGAGGGAACCTGTAACCGCAGGGGAGGAGCAGACAGGTAAGTGCTCAGTGCATTCAGAAATTAGTGCCCGTGAACCGTATGTCGGGTTTTTCTTGTATTATACATACATGATGTCTGCCGTTTGTACAGAAAAACTACAATGAAATGGATAATGGGCACAGTCTTCGTATGCCCAAAAATCCAGAGAATTGGGTTCTAAATGGTAATAATCAGTTCCATACATTAACTAGAAGAGTCCTTCTCCGTATAATTATAATCAAATTTTGAGCTTGTTACGTTTATAACATGCTTCACGCAAGATGTGGAGAACAAAATGTTAATGTTTTCTTCTGTATCTTCGTTAGTACCTCTAATTGCCAATTCTAGAGTCATTTTTCTAGCACATTATATGCTCTAGATTAGACAGGTGCACACATTTCCTTTAAGTGATTTGTCCAAATTAAATACCTGGTAATTCTTTTTTGGGCATAGATTAAAAGGATTCTAATTTGGACGTTTCAGTTTGTTTATGAACCAAACAAATCTATACGTTCAACAATTACCGGACATTTTATTTGAATGAATCACTTAAAATGAATTTTTGCACATGTCAGCTCTCTATATCCTTCTTAACTGATATTTTTTTTCTGGGTTACTTCAGCTGTCTATATCAGATCCATCTACTCTATGTGGGATTATAGTGAACATAAAACGTACAAACTATGAGCTTCACTACATGCGTGTATTACCAAACATTTTGTGCACCAGAATTTACAGACACACTTTTTAGTTAAAATTCTAGAACCTTCTGTCCTGTTCCGGGTCTCTGTTCTTTCCAATTAGCGCTGTGTTGAGCAGCTGATAAAATTGTACTTCTGTCTACCATGTGACCACTTTCTGTCCTTCATAGTCCTCGAGTCTCAATAAACCTTGGTAATTAGCATCCTGACCACTCAATTAATTAGGCAGAGCTCTTAATTATGACAAACTGCATTATCTGTTATAGCCCAGAGTCCAGCAGACATTAGTGTCAGGTTCTGTTCAGTAAGAATTTGATTTGAAAGGTGGTTTATTGAGCAGAAAAGACATATGATAAGATTAAAATAATCAGTGGAACTAGCACAGTGATATTGGCTTGTCGTAGCTCTGGGCTATACTTATTAAGAGATTGAGGAGGATTTTTTCTCATTAGAGAGGCCGAGCATAAACTTGGAGCTACTGCCAGAAGAGCAAATTGGTGAAGCAGCGAGGAATCATGAAATGAGATGCAGAAGTTTTCTGTTTAGATTTCAATGGGGTGAAAGGAATTGGATGGACAGCTTTCTCCAGCCTTCAGGAGGAAGGGAAAGTGCTATTGAAACAGTGTCGCAATTTCTATCCGTGTTAAACCTCTGAACGTTTCAAAAGGCCAGAGACACACTTTTGTCCTCTTGTGGCTTGTTCATGGGTGGACATTGTTCCAGAACATTTTAAATTATTTCGGGATTTACTGCAGATGGAAATGGAATTTAGTGTTATATTTAGGTGAACCCATGGACTATAGGACAACCATATGTTGTGATTGTCAGAAAGTTCTGTGATTCATACTATACCTAAACATATTGCAAAATTCTAAAGTCCTTTACAAGACGATTGAACAGAGAGATTTCATCCATAAGGAGAGACTGTCCCTTCTAAACAGGTATAACTGGAAATATTGAAAACGTCTTGTAAGGTTACAAGTTACACTTAAAGCGGATATGTCAATTTTGGGGTTCTTTGCATATTTTGCAAAGATCTCCGAAACGGACAGACCTGGTGCCGTGGGGTGCAGAGGAGGTGAGTTTTACTTACCTCAGGGTGTCCCCCACAGACATCGCCATCTTCACACTACAGATGTTGATGGCCTACAACTTACGGAATTCTTTGATGCTATAGTTGGCCAGTGAATCACCGAATACTCAAATAAGTCTGATAGGACTAACAGGTTCTCCATTAACAAAAACAAATTCTCCACAACTTCCATTTTAGTGAATAAAGCCCTTGGTCTATATGTCTCTCTTTCACCCAGAGAAATCATTGAATTGCAACATAAAGAGCCTTCGATTCCTTTAGAATGTATGGTACAATAATCATATTCCACCTGTTTCCCGTCGGTTCTGGCAGTTAGATGTGTTTGCCGTGTGAGAGAGAGCACGGTTTGATGTGTCAAGACGAAGCTGGAGGAATTAAATCAACAGAGAACCGAGTGACGCATTGATACTGACAACGGGTTCCGCGTTCGGAATTTTTAAATAAACATCGGGGACAATCATTTCTGATGCAAACAAGAATATTCTTTGTAATTTTATTTTGTTCTGGCAGAACATGCCTTCAAAGCAAATATGTTACAAGTCAACATCAATTATCCAGAGCGGCCGAGTATAACAATTAGAACAATATTTTTTATATTGGCACAAATAAAACCAAGAGCAAAAAGGAGATACTTTGTATTAAAACATGACGGAAGTGGTGGATATTGCATAACTGCTGTACTCATGCTTGGTTGAACTTACCCTTACATACTTACCTTGCTGTTGGAAGCCATGCTGGATCTACAGCCTTTAGGATCTACCAATAAGGACGTGGCTGGGTACTATCTTCATTAACTGCTTTCTAATAAGAGAAAATACAAGACTGAAGGGGCAGAAAAAATCTCACCCTGAAGTCAAGATAGGACTAGGTGGGTGATTTGGGGCTAACCCAAAATATGGAAAAATTAGAAAGACGAATCTCTTTTTCAGAGAAAGAGACCCAAGTCAAAGACTATGTGTATCGACTCTCAAAAAAAGGTCAGATTACCCACATGAGAGACAGGCAACTCAATGTAGTCGGTAATAAAACAAAAAATTGTCTAATCTTTATTAATATTTACACAGTGAAGAAAAAACAGCAAGTGAGAAAAAAATGCAATTGTGAAAAGTGACTTTACAAACCTACGAGAAACCTAGGTAGGTCTGCTTAGCCGGTCTTGTATGTTTATAGGTAGCCAAAACATACATTATAAATATACTTGAAAGGGTAACATGGGTCTAAAGCTTTAAAGGCAGCGAAGGGCCCTGGTGTGAGATGTATTATTATTTTTTGACTATACTGCAAGCTATGTTTAATAAGTGAGTGTCTTACACATGTTGTTGTGTTGTGTAATCACTGTATACACTGCCAGGAGGTGAAGAACAAGCATTGGGATAATGCCACTTTATCAGAGTTATTCACTAAACCGAGAGTTGACGGGACTTCAAAGTGAATCCAGACAGGCTTATATACTACAGTGAGAATTCAAAGTGAACTTCAAATATAAAGCGGAGCTCAGCTGAATTAGAGATTTCTCCCAGTTCCACTATTTTGACTTTAAATGGACACTCCACATACATGTGGGAACCTGCGCAGGAGCATGGGGCTTCTCAATGAACAATGGGATGGATGGCAGAGCCTGCAGACAAGAGATCTATAATGTTTGCAAGTTGTTTTCGATATAACCCCAATTAAAAGAAATGCATTATTCAATGCATGTATATTTTTATTGGGGAGTATCTAATAAATTGTTTAAAAGAAATTATATATATATATTTTTTTTTAAGTGTTTTAATTCACTTAGAATTCTCACTTTTTTAATTCACTTAGAATTCTCACTTTTGTTTAAATTTAAGGCCAAAATATGAACTATGAAAACATAACTAAAATTCCGTTTGAATGAACTTTGAGTTCCCGTCACTTCTCACTGTAATAGATCATCCAGGGCCGTCTTTAAGGAGGGGCAAACGGGGCAGCTGCCCTGGGCCCAGTTACTCATGGGGGGCCCAAAGCAGCTGCCCCGTTGGGCCCCGCTGCCTGCAATAAAAAATGTTTTTTTTTAAAAAAAAAACTATTTCCCTACCTAATGGGCCCGCGGTGCTAGTATTGCGGCTGCACCGGGGCCCGCACACTAAGGGGGCCCACCGGGTGGCCCATACCCTTAGGGCCACCCAGTGAGCATGTTCCAGCAGGGGTCCGGTCGGCGCTGTGGCCCTTTAACAGCGCAACCAGGCCCTTGCTTAACGGCTGCATGGGAGGAAGTGACATCCGCGAATCACTTCCTCCCACCTCACAGACATCAGGCAGCGCGGGAGGCTGCTGAGCCAGGATCCAGTGAGGAGGGGGAGCAAGCTGAGCCAGACTCCCAACTACCCCAACCAGCATACTGGACCCCCGGGAAGGAAGCCTCTTTCAAAGGTAGGAAACTGAAGAGTGTCTGTCTATGTGTGTGTGTGTGTGTCAGTATGTTTGTCTGTGTGTCAGTATGTCTGTCTGTGTGTGTCAGTATGTCTGTCTGAGTGTGTCAGTATGTCTGTGTGTGTGTGTCAGTATGTCTGTGTGTGTGTGTGTGTGTCAGTATGTTTGTCTGTGTGTCAGTATGTATGTCTGTGTGTGTCAATATGTCTGTGTGTGTGTGTCAGTATGTCTGTGTGTGTATGTGTCAGTATGTGTCAGTATGTATGTCTGTGTGTTTGTCAGTATGTCTGTGTGTTTGTCAGTATGTCTGTCTGTGTGTCAGTATGTCTGTCTGTGTGTCAGTATGTCTGTCTGTGTTTCAGTTTGTATGTCTGTGTGTCAGTTTGTATGTCTGTGTGTGTGTCAGTATGTATGTCTTTCTGTGTGTCAGTATGTCTGTGTGTGTGTCAGTATGTATGTCTTTGTGTGTGTCAGTATGTCTGTGTGTGTGTCACTATGTGTGTCAGTATGCATGTATGTCTGTGTGTGTCAGTATGTATGTGTCAGTCAGTATATGTCTGTGTGTCAGTTTGTATGTCTGTGTGTATGTCAGTATGTCTGCGTGTGTCAGTTTGTGTGTCTGTATGTATGTCGGTGTGCCAGTCAGTATGTCTGTGTATGTGTCAGTATGTATGTCTGTCACAGTGTCAGTATGTCTGTCACAGTGTCTGTGTGTGTGTGTCAGTGTGTATCTGTATGTTGTCAGTATGTATGTATCTGTGTGTGTGACAGTGTGTATACCTGTGCATGTATCTGTATGTAGCCAATGTGTGTATCTGCATGTGTGTCAGTGTTTGTATCTGCATTTGTCAGGTTATGTATCTGTGTGTCTGTATGTTGTCATTGTGTGTGCCTGTGTACTGTATGTTGTGAGTGTATCTGTGTGTCTGCATGTGTGCCAGGTTGTGTGTCTGTATGTGTGTGTGTGTGTGTCAGTGTGTGTAAATGTGTCTGTATAGCTGCATCTGTATGATTGTGTATATCTGTGTATCTGCAAGTGTTTCTGTGTGTGTATGTGTATCACAGTGTGTGTGTTTGTGACAGTGCATGTGTATTTGTGCATACATCTCAGCATTCAACACTACACGCAAATACACACTTGCATTCAAACTTCAACACTACATATCAACACACCTTTAAACAACAAAATTATATATAAACACACCAGTGTATTCATAAACCAACACTACACATAAATGCATACTTGCATTTAAATGCCATCTCCACATACAAACACACCCCTACATTCACACAAACATACTCCATACAAAAGCATGCTTACACTCAAACACACAGATACTGCTCAGTGCTAAATACAACCCTGCATGCATGGGAACATGGTAGCGCCCCAGCTGTCAAAGCATTCTTGGAGTTGCATGACAGATGGGGATCTACCTTTTGCCCCCTCTTGCCCAAAATAATTCATGCACCAGAGCCCTCTCTACTTTACATCCGCCTCTGCGTTGGGGTGGGGGGCATGATTGCATGGCAGGAAGGGGATGACAGGGTTCAGGGGGCCCAAGCAAATGTTTGCCCAGGGTCCAACCCATATTAAAGACGGCCCTGAGATCATCTCATGTGAGAGGGTGGGACAGATCGGGTAATTCAGTGAAAATTTAATTTTAAGCCACTCATAGCAAATTGTAAAAATATGTTTTCAGTTATTTCAGTTATTTAGGGTATAAAAGTCATTTAGAATTCCTGACATTTCCCGATTAATGAATATGAGTGAAAGTTTCTCCAATCATTCTATTTATTATCTGATCTTAACATAAAACCAGCAATCAGCCCTCTTCATCTTCAGTAGAAAACCTCACACCGGAGCTGGTCTGTCTGTTCCATGAAGATTTCCAATATAAAATATATTTACTGAGAGCGAAACGCAGGAAACCATTCAAGCTAGCACTTATTACCAAATCACAGTTTATGCACTTAATCACAAATCATGTAATGTCTGTGTATGTTTACTGCTAGGGTTCAAACCGAGTCTAATCACTTTTATATCAGACATGGTTGGTGCACCAAGAATGCCATCGTCTGACTTAGCTAATGAGATGTCACGAAGCTATAAATACGGCCTTAAACAACCCCAATTGTCGTGGGCAGGGGGAGGGTGACTATGGGCAGGGCCAGACTAGTCTTCAGCCTAGGGCCTCAAGATCAAGAGGGGCCTACATTCAAATTGTTAGCAAAATTAAAATTACACTAAAAACAGTGAACACTAAAACACTGAACCGAAAATAAGGAGAAATTCTACGCATATAATATGACCAGTGGCGTACTATGGGGGGGTGGGGGGGGGCGGTCCGCCCCGGGTGCCACTTACTAGAGGGGCCTTATCTGACAATTCCCCATGCAAGGGGTACACCCCATGGACCTTGTGGGGCACAGGGTGACAAAGCTGTTTTTACAGTTTTACAACACTCCCCTTTTACAGTTGAAAACTCCCTCTTCTTTGCTTGGGGAGATAATTGAATCAAGAGATGAGCTAAATTATCTCCCAGCACAAAAGTACAATATTTTACTGGTACCCTGAAAGTACCCCTAGACAACATGGCAACCCCACAACAGTGATATCCACTAATAACCCTGATCTGGGTGACAAACATATCCAAAGATCACCCAGATTGGTTCAGAGGTTCCGCATATTCATGGAAGTCAAAGTTAGCCGGCTACAAACAAGGTGTCTGCCCAAAAGAGTTCCAGAGTTTTTAGCTGTGTAGCCGGTCTAGTTCGGGACTTGTAAAACATACGAAATATCAACTTTGCTGGTTCGTCACTTAGTTCGTGATATTTCCCCCATTTGTGTTTTTATTTTTGGAGAATACTGCTCTGTTCGGTAGTTTCTGTACGAAATTGCAAGTGTATGAAATTCCTAGCGTTGTTTGTGCCATTGAGTGTCTGAAAATAGTTCCATGCACTCTACGACAAGACACCGCTGCTTTGTTCGACAGAAAAGATGGCCACCACCACCTGTTCGTGCATACGAACGGTGACCCCCTATCTGTTCGGCGGTTTCACAGTGGTTAACCACGAGCCTGTATGGTCAATTAGCGGCACGCTTCACTTGGGGGTGGTCTGGGGGAGATAGTGTGTCAGTGTCAGAAATGACCCCTCACCTTGTCACCCCTGGTCTTCCCTGGCTTTATATATATATTAATTATATATCCGAGTAAATCACCTTGCTTAATCAACCATCAGACAGTCACTACGGCTTTTGGGGAAATAAAAAGATAATATTATACACTTCCATTTGTCAGGAGCCAGGAGCTGCTGCTCCTGCTGTGCTCTCTCTGTGCTGCTTCCAAGATGGTTTCTTGCTTCTCTCTCCTGTGGGCACTGTATCCCAACCCCTGGTGCTATCAGTCAATGATGGCCCATGAACAGAGAGACCAATAGCAAGCCTCCACTCATGGGCAGCTGGGTCTGCTGTCCGAATGGCAACTCAATGTAAATTGCTGAAATTCCTTCATAAAGGGCACTAGTCATGTGCAACACCTGCTGAAACAGGGCAGATTTGAAGCCAGACTTATTTTTGACATGCCTAGGTGTTCTCAAATAAGCTTCTCCAAACAGCTACCAAAGAGGGGAGAGAGGTCCTGCAGAACCGAAACCGATTACAAAATTAAAGAGATACTAATTTTATCCCGTGTCTTTTTGGCTTACCACCCTCCCCTCCAGATAAAGAATCTTCCTACTTCTAAACAACAGCAAATACATTTTTTCTCCACATAAATCTGGTAGGGTGCTGCACAAGTAAAAGCGCGTTGGACCCCTCCAGTTGCATGTGTAATGTTCAGGAGACACAGAGACAGGGCACATTTAACATTGAGGCACCTTGGGGAACACAGGTTACACAGATCAGCTCCATCAACGTGACTTAGCTATGTCCTGCAGAGGATAATTCATTATAAATGAAAACACGGCAGCAGTTAAAAGAGCCCATCATGGCAGCTTTTAAATCACCTCCTGTGTTTCCTTTGGTCTGGGGTAAAACCCATTCGGACTGCAAAATCCAAACATTGATCACAGCCTTTCCAAACGTTGCTGAACAGCCGACGTTTGGGCCCCTATTTGTTTTTAAACTATATTTTATACACGTGAAATATTTGCCCGTTGGCCGTTGCTTATCATTAATACCCCGTGTTAAGACACCTTTTGTCTTAATAAGTAAGTCACCGTTTAGTCTACCTTCCCCTCTCGCCGTATCAAGTCCTTGTTCGTATACTGTATAATCCACGAACCATAACCAGGGGAAGTAGTAATCTCTCGAGTAACGATATCCACCAAACGGCATAAGTTCCCAATAATAGTCCTTGAGCGTAAATAAGAATCCCCCCAATAACGAGACTGAAGCTCCGTGTTGAGGGTCAAAACAAGATCTGAGGACTGGAACATCCAGCCTGCTTTTTATTAGGAAAAGGCACACACAGGGCACTCCCAGGGGGAGGATGAAAATAACCAATTATACACAGGGTAACACCCCCACCTCTCCTCCCCTCAGATAATCACATAACACAATTATACTGTACAATAATTCACCCCAGTTATGGATGTACCCCAAAACCAGGGGGTACACCCTTGAGTCCAGCACCGCTTGAAAGGTCTTGGTTAGGGGAACACTCTGTCCAAATCTCAGCCCATTCGGTTAAGGGGTTCGGGAGTTATGGACGATTGAAGTTTTGACCGACTGCACGGATCTTCTAGCCGAAAAGAGTTCCACAAGTTTTGGCCCTGCAGTCGGTCTCCGTTCGCCGGTTAAAATCATACGAAATCCTCATCATCCACAACTATCTCCGAGTTCGCTGGATTCCCCATAGCTGATTACAAGTAACTACCGAATGGCTCGTCGTTCGGTAGTTCCAACACGAACTTCTGGGTGTATGGAGGTCTCAGCGGTGTTCGCCTGTTTGGGTATCCGTTTTTAGTTCCACGCGTTCACAGGCAAACACCGCTGTTCGTACGCAAGATGGCCGCGAACACGTGCAACAGTCCCAAAATGGCGGCCACCCATATGTTAGACAGGGAGTTCGTGCGAAATGAGGTGAACGGCTGGAAAACAGGCTGGAACGGTAAAACATGCTTTATAACATCACAAATCAGTCCTTTAGACGGATGGCCTAAAATAGCCGAATCCACGAAAGTACTAGACAGACGGATGGTTCCGTCACACCCCGGTACAGCTGGAGTTAAAAATCTACTGGGCAGATGATGCGGGAAAGACCTGCCATAGATTTGAACTACCAGACTACTCTTGTTGGTTGGATTCCAAACCAACCAATCAGAGCACTCTGATGGACAATCACATCTCTCACATGCTGCCCAAGGTACCAGTGAAGTCAGCTTAAAGAAGGCTAATTTTATAACAGGTGTAATCCTTACCTATATATTTACTGTCTACTGACCATGCGCACAACTTGAATTGCAAGTGCTTCGATTGCAATGTGTTTTGACTGACTGTCCCCGAGCTCCCATTTACCATTATTCCCAAATGAAGGAACATTAAAAGGCAAAACAGATGATCCCATGTTTTTTAAATGCATCAATCAATATATATTTGATATAAAAGCCGCTTACGTTAAGGCAACAGTGTCCTTTTAATGCACCGTTATTTAAAACAACCAGTACGTGCAGGCAGGCAGAGATTTTATGCAGAAATTGTAGAGACTGACATTTTTGTTTATCCTGGGTGAGACTCAAGTCTGTCTGTCTGTCTGTTTCCCGAGTGAAGTTACCACGACTTTGCTCTGAGTGATTATGTGGGTCCTTTAACATGCTCCTCTTGTCCCTGTGTCTCAGACACAGAATGTTTCGTTCGCCCTATCTGCCACACAGATGCCCTGCTCTGTGTATTGTGTCTGAGAAGCTGACCGGAGTCGGCAAAGTGTTGAAACTCAGCATATGTGTTGTGTGCCCAAGGGACAGCGTGGAAAAGCTGCAACCTCCGAGAAGAACCAGGCTAAGGGAGGTCGGACGTCAGCCATGATGGATCACCTCCTTTTCTCCACTGTGCTTACACCTGGAAAGCAGCCATCGAGACCCTGAAGGAATCAGCCCAGGAAAATATTGTTTTTTTCCACTCTCACTGTTACTTGTTTCTTTGTCTACAAAATACAAATAAAAATGGATAATAAAGAACAAAATACAAATAGAATAGTTTAACGTTCACTGCGAATATCACGAGGCATTTCACCATCGTCATAGATTTCGGTCCTTATAAAGTGTGAAACGTTGTAACCCCATAATCCTATTCAGAAACATTTAAATTGATGGAGACATTAACATATGGGCACGCAACATATATTAGCCATTTAATGACACATTGAGATAAAGTGTTGGAAAAAATAATAGTTTAAAAATGGTCGTGTTTTATATCTCTACATCAGTTGGACGTATGGCTGAAACCGAGCGGGCGCTGTCATTAATGTGCTGTGCATGACTGCTGCCATGAAGTGTAAGGAGTGAACAGAAAGAACCCTGGCAGCTGATGTACATGTGTGGGGGCCTGTTGTTTTTTGCTGCATTCAATGCATTCTATGATATTCTGTAAAAAAATCATTTTTCCACTTTTGTTTTGCGAACGAGCAACCCTATATTCATTAATAAGACAAATCCGGAGTTCATTTCCATTCTTGTCGTAATCATTTAATTCGAGCCGATAAACACCACTAGGGTTATTCCCTAAACTTAGAATTTCACAAATTCCATTATGATGTCATTTTCCATTATGATGTCATTTTCCATTCTGATGTCATTTTTCCATTATGATGTCATTTTTCCATTATGATGTAATTTTCCATTATGATGTAATTTTCCATTGTGATGTCATTTTTTCCATTATGATGTCATTTTTCCATTATGATGTAATTTTCCACTGTGATGTCATTTTTTCCATTATGATGTCATTTTCCATTATGATGTAATTTTCCATTATGATGTCATTTTTCCATTATGATGTAATTTTCCATTATGATGTAATTTTCCATTGTGATGTCATTTTTTCCATTATGATGTCATTTTTCCATTATGATGTAATTTTCCATTGTGATGTCATTTTTTCCATTATGATGTCATTTTTCCATTATGATGTAATTTTCCATTATGATGTCATTTTTTCCATTATGATGTCATTTTTCCATTATGATGTAATTTTCCATTATGATGTCATTTTCCATTATGATGTAATTTTTCCATTATGATGTCATTTTCCATTATGATGTCATTTTCCATTATGATGTCATTTTTCCATTATGATGTCATTTTGCACATTCATGAAACTTTGAAAGTTTGTGGAATAACTCTGTAACTCTGCAAATAACATCATGTTTCACTTGTTCACAACACTTGTTGCCCTACAGATAAGAATGACACATGCCTCATCTTTCCAAGAGGAAATGACACTATTGAAGGGACGCGGACATGTTTGGGATCTTTGACAAATATGGGTCAAGGTGGCATGTCTGCTTCTATGATGGTGGCAGGGTAGAGGCAGGTTTACCTGAAGACCCCTCTTGCGATGACATCTTCATTATCTTGGATGCGCAAGAGTAACAGAGATCTACGAAAAAATTCCCTTGAGACTGCCGATTGCCTTCAGAATGCCTAACACAAGTGGCAAACGTCGCTAGATGAAGATCTTCCTTTTATCAAAACTTGTCAACTTCTTCGTTCAGTGTCATAGCGGGCACAGCATGTAAACTGTATTTAAACCTGCCGTGCTGTATGTACAGTACATGCAAACATGGTACTATTGAAGAACTGCCAGAGAGTGCATGCGCTCATATGCTGTCTCTAAGTAGATGCCTGAGAGAGAACGAGCGCACCTGGAACATCATGGGGTGGATGGTCACATGCAACGTGGGAGAGCAGCAGAGGTAAGTTTTTGGGGGTTTTTAATCACTGCTTTCTTCGACCTAATAAATGCTACAATTGTGTGTCCTGAAATTTCGGAACAAGGGACATCTCAGGAACATGTATACATATAAACATTCACACACTGTCTTCTTAACAGTATGAGGGTTAGAATGAAACATTTAGCTTTGCTCTGTCCACTTCCTTTGTATCGTAAACTTACCTCATCTTTAGGAGGAGATAAAAAACAGTGCAAAATAAAATTTTACTCTTTAGAATGATTATTTTGTTTGTTTGTTTGACAAATAGATTTGGTGCTGTTGGCTATTTGGCAAATTGGTTACCTTTTTAGCAATGTCTAAAAGGTTCTCTAAGACTCAGTCAGAAGTTAGTAAATACCTCCATTCCCTCTGTTACTGTGTCACTATACCCCACTCCCTCTAACATGTAAACTCACTAAGCAGGCCCTCAATCCCCCTGTTACTGTGTCACTATACCCCACTCCCTCTAACATGTAAACTCACTGAGCAGGGCCCTCAATCCCTCTGTTACTGTGTCACTATACCCTACTCCCTCTAGCATGTAAACTCACTAAGCAGGGCCCTCAATCCCTCTGTTACTGTGTCACTATACCCCACTCACTCTAGCATGTAAGCTAACTGAGCAGGGCCCTCAATCCATCTGTTACTGTCACTATACCCCACTCCCTCTAACATGTAAACTCACTGAGCAGGGCCCTCAATCCCTCTGTTATTGTGTCACTATATCCCACTCCCACTAGCATGTAAGCTCACTGAGCAGGCCCTCAATCCCTCTGTTACTGTGCCACTATACCCCACTCCCTCTAGCATGTAAGCTCACTGAGCAGAGCCCTCAATCCCTCTGTTACTGTCACTATACCCCACTTCCTCTAACATGTAAACTAACTGAGCAGGGCCCTCAATCCCTCTGTTACTGTGTCACTATACCCCACTCCCTCTAGCATGAAACCTCACTGAGCAGGGCCCTCAATCCCTCTGTTACTGTGTCACTATACCCCACTCCCTCTAACATGTAAACTCACTGAGCAGGCCCTCAATCCCTCTGTTACTGTGTCACTATACCCCACTCCCTCTAACATGTAAACTCACTAAGCAGGCCCTCAATCGCTCTGTTACTGTGTCGCTATACCCCACTCCATCTAACATGTAAACTCACTGAGCAGGGCCCTCAATCCCTCTGTTACTGTGTCGCTATACCCCACTACCTCTAACATGTAAACTCACTGAGCAGGGCCCTCAATCCCTCTGTTACTGTGTCACTATACCCCACTCCCTCTTACATGTAAACTCACTGAGCAGGACCCTCAATCCCTCTGTTACTGTGTCACTATACCCCACTCCCTCTAACATGTAAACTCACTGAGCAGGACCTCAATCCCTCTGTTACTGTGTCACTATACCCCACTCCCTCTAGCATGTAAGCTCACTGAGCAGATCCCTCAATCCCTCTGTTACTGTGTCACTATACCCCACTCCCTCTAGCATGTAAGCTCACTGAGCAGAGCCCTCAATCCCTCTGTTACTGTGTCACTATACCCCACTCCCTCTAGCATGTAAGCTCACTGAGCAGAGCCCTCAATCCCTCTGCTACTGTGTCACTATACCCCACTCCCTCTAGCATGTAAACTCACTGAGAAGGGCCCTCAATCCCTCTTTTACTGTGTCAATTTACCCCACTCCCTCTAACATGTAAACTCACTGAGCAGGGCCCTCAATCCCTCTGTCACCGTGTCACTATACCCCACTTCCTCTAACATGTAAACTCACTGAGCAGGGCCCTCAATCCCTCTGTTACTATCACTATACCCCACTCCCTCTAACATGTAAGCTCACTGAGCAGGGCCCTCAATCCCCATGTTACTGTGTCACTATACCCCACTCCCTCTAACATGCAAAATCACTGAGCAGGGCCCTCAATCCCTCAATCCCTCTGTTACTGTGTCACTATAGCCCACTCCCTCTAACATGTAAACTCATTGAGCAGGGCCCTCAACCCCTCTGTTACTGTGTCACTATACCCCACTCCCTCTAGCATGTAAGCTCACTGAGCAGGGCTCTCAATCCCTCTGTTACTGTGTCACTATAACCCACTCCCTCTCACATGTAAACTCACTGAGCAGGGCCCTCAATCCCTCTGTTACTGTCACTATACCCCACTCCCTCTAACATGTAACCTCACTGAGCAGGACCTCAATCACTCTGTTACTGTGTCACTATACCTCACTCCCTCTAGCATGTAAACTCACTGAGCAGGCCCTCAATCCCTCTGTTACTGTGTCACTATACCCAACTCCCTCTAACATGTAAACTCAATGAGCAGGGCCCTCAATCCCTCTGTTACTGTGTCACTATACCCCACTCCCTCTAGCATGTAAACTCACTGAGCAGGGCCCTCAATCCCTCTGTTACTGTGTCACTATACCCCACTCCCTCTAGCATGTAAACTCACTGAGCAGGGGCTCAATCCCTCTGTTACTGTGTCACTATACCCCACTCTCTCTAACATGTAAACTCACTGAGCAGGGCCCTCAATCCCTCTGTTACTGTGCCACTATACCCCACTCCCTCTAACATGTAAACTCACTGAGCAGGGCCTCAATCCCTCTGTTACTGTGTCACTATACCACACTCCCTCTAACATGTAAACTCACTGAGCAGGCCCTCAATCCCTCTGTTACTGTGTCACTATAACCCACTCCCTCTAAGATGTAAACTCACTGAGCAGGCCCTCAATCCCTCTGTTACTGTGTCACTAGGGGGGAGCCCCCTTATTCTAATTTAGGTCCCCCACCCACCGATCAGGGGTGGGGGCCGGTGAGGGAAACATTAGGTCCCCCCACCCTTATTTTACTGTAGGTCCCCCACCACCGCTCATGGGTCGGGCCGGGGGAAGGACAATAGGTCCCCCCCCTTATTTTACTGTAGGGCCCCCACCCACTGTTCAGGGGTGGGGGACGGGGGCGTAATAGGTCCCCCCTTATTTTACTGTAGGTCCCCCACCGGCTGTTCGGGGGTGTGGGCTGGGTGGAGGACAATAGTTCCCCCCCCCCCATTATTTTACTTTAGGGCCCCCACCCGCCGCTCAGGGGTGGGGACCAGGGGGGAGGACAATAAGTCCCCCCTTATTTTACTGTAAGGTCCCCATCTGCTGTTCAGGGGTGGGGGCCGGGGGCAATAGGGGGCTTACTGTTTACTAGACATGCCCCTACTCGCGGTATAGCGAGTAGGGGCAGATTATTTACTAATACTAAGTAATTTTTACTTAGTATTAGTAAATTTGGCTGAAAGCCCAATTTAGGTATTTCAGCCTTTTAGTAGATAGCTCCCTAATATCGTGGGAATTAGGGAGTTATCTACTTATTCATTCCTGTCATTACCTTGACTGGCCAAGTAACTTACATTTTATATGAATGTATGTTACTTGATTGTTGTAAGTGTTGCAAATGCTTACAGCTGAATCCTGGCTATGTTTTTATACTTTTTATTTAAAATTGTGTACAGTGTAACATTCTTCATTCTTCCACTGGGTATGTATATTAGTTCTTAGGCAATACTGTGCTTCGGAACTTCGGCACTTCGGAAATTCGTTCATTTTAGAACTTCAGGACTTTGATAATTCGGCAATTCCTCTATTCGGACATTCGGAAGTACCCCAATGTCCGAATTGCACATGTCTACTGCGGAATTTGTTGGAGCTATATAAATGTTAAGGCTTGGCCTGTAGTTGTGGGAGGGGCATGTTTCCCTACTTAAACCCCCTACTCACCTCACCTTCCTCCGTCCCGTACGTGGGTTAGCGATTCACATGTCCCCACCCTCCACTCCCTCTATCTATACTTTCATTACACCTCATGGGCACACCTCAACCGACTTATTTCCCCCTTTACTTCCTATACGGCCTTATTTGCCCCTCACACAAATAATAATAATAATAATACCTCAAGCATAATATGCAGCATGAATTCCTTCAGAACTCCAGATCTCCAGCTGCCCATAAGGAAGGAAACGCATGCACAGAAAATATTTTTCTGCATGACTAGAAATCTCAGAAAAAAATAAATAGTAACGTGATTTTTCTAGGAGTTTTGGATTTACTAAGATGGAGAGAGATACAAGTATTTAAAAATGATATCGAGACTTTGCTTCCATCAAGGTATTTATGGATCTAAAATATAAGTGAATGAGTATGAAACTAATTCATCTCAAGTTCAGAAAGTGTTTGGTCTCTTGGGCCACAGTCATGAGTGCACTGTTACCTTCCTAGGCAATAACAGACGTGTAGTGCTCAAAATATGGGCTGTTATTGTGGCCATCGATCCTATTACGAAAGCCGGGAAGAGTCATGATTCACAGCACCGGGGCGGGTGCAAAATGGCCATTTAAGAGGAAAGAAATTCCACTGCTATTCATTTCACACTTGTAGCAGGATTAGTTTAGCGTGTGCCATGGAATAAGCCGTTCCTTTTATCTCATTCAAACATGCTGCTAATTCAGCACAGCACCCCACCAGCTGCGGCTCCTGTCCTAATCTCATATCATTCTCTCCCAGCGTGAACAAGGTGCCGTTAGATCCCCCAATCACTTATTTTGGATGAATTTTACCGACCTAATGAGTGCTATGACCCAGCGTCAGTACTGCTGGTCTATCAACTGCAGATAATCACATATTGCCACAAAGTGTCACTCACATTTATTCTGCTTAGAACCATTCCTAATGCTGACTTACAAAGGACCCTCCGTAATAACCCCGAGCAATTTAACCCTTTTCATGACGCAGAGTTGAATAGTGCATTTGTATTTGTAAATAGTAAAAAAAAAACGACTTTACTAGTGGTGGGGACTACATATCCCATAACGTTTAGCCAGCAAAATGGCTAGTACTATATTGATGAGAGGTGAGGAGCAGACTGATTGGCAGTGATACAATGGGCAGAGGCACAAAGGGCTGAATTCTCATTCTCCTTCTGTGTTGGAGAGATAATGTTATTCATATTTTTGGGGACCCTTGGGGGGCTTGTATTAAAGCACCAAATTTAAAATATTCTCCACCGCTATTTTTTAGCAGAGTTTATGAGATTTAGGGGATGGACCTGTCTTTCTCCCCTTACACCCAGGGTTTTAATCAGTACGGGGGCGACGCTCTCTGCCTGAATGTCTACACAAGTATTGGGGTAACTCTGGAACTACAGCTGTTTAACCCCTTAAGGACCAAACTTCTGGAATAAAAGGGAATCATGACATGTCACACATGTCATGTGTCCTTAAGGGGTTAATCTGGGTCACTGAGGGTCTTTAGATTTAAAACACAACTCAATAATTCCCAAATATGTTTTTAGAAATCAGTTTCGGGGGTCTTTTTTTGTTTGTTTTTATTTCCACGTCCTGATGTTTGGTGTTCATGGCTGATGTTTAGCTAAGCTGGGCCAGCCTTGTGAATGGCTACAAAGCTCCAATCCCTATTTATTTTAAACCCAGTGCTCTCTTTCCCATCCTTATACATGAATTCTCCTCCCCGACCATCATTACTCTGCTCCTGCCAGGTTACTAACCTAGAATCACCATACTCAGGTGTGTGAGGAGGAGAAGCCCCCAAATCTTCCTTAACTACCAGGTGAGATGACGGTATATTTCTTATTTCAGTGGGATGGCTATTACAGGTCCATCTCTTTTTATTACGAGATCCTTAGGACCCCAGGTTGATTTCTGTCACAATACAGGAGGCTTAGGGAACCCTCATATGTTTTTATTTGTGTGATTACTGCTTATATGTAAAGGACGTCGGCAGCTGCCAGTTAATTCCCTTTAAAACTGATGTGAAATTTGGGGAACTGATAATACCATTAATTGAGCATTCTCAATCAAGAAAATGCACCCATTGAACAAACACAAGAAATATAGAAGTCACCTGTCTATTGCTGTAACTGGGCCACTTTGAGTGACACTTATTTCTGCACTCCCTCCAGCCCTCCTCCTTTTTTCTAGGGAAAAAAACGTCTTGATGCAATGTCTATTCATTAACATTGCTCTCTAACTATGTGATAATCTCCGATGGACTTGCAATTAATGGGGCCAGGCTTAGCAGGTCCAATGCACAAATTAGACAGAAAAGGAACCTTATCAGAATCTTTTGGACCAAAAAATGAGATAATAATGAGATAATTTGTCTAAAATTAGCAGGAGTGATTAGTAACAGCTGGTTGTAACTGAAGGACGATTACAGTTTAATTTTTTTTTCTGTATTTATAAAATATTGTCTGTATTTACATTGCAAATAAAACAACAGAAGTCAAAATGTTTGTATTCGTATAACCCTCGTTAATTCTCCAACAATATTAATTAATATAGACTTAATCATTTAGCAAATACCTGGATACACATAGAAACATAGAAACATAGAATGTGACGGCAGATAAGAACCATTCGGCCCATCTAGTCTGCCCAATTTTCTAAATACTTTTATTAGTTTCTGGCCTTATCTTATAGCTTATAGATAGCCTTATGCCTATCCCACGCATGCTTAAACTCCTTCACTGTGTTAACCTCTACCACTTCAGCTGGAAGGCTATTCCATGCGTCCACTACCCTCTCAGTAAAGTAATACTTCCTGATATTATTTTTAAACCTTTGTCCCTCTAATTTAAGACTATGCCCTCTTGTTGTGGTTGTTTTTTTTCTTTTAAATATAGTCTCCTCCTTTACTGTGTTAATTCCCTCTATGTATTTAAATGTTTCTACACAAACATGTAAAGCGCCATATTACTCGCCATTAGACTAAATGCTGATTCTTTCCTGTTTCTGACATACGTCTTTTTTTCATTTAGTGATAGTAACATTCTAAAAACAGTCATAAGCAGCATACCTGCCCAGTGCCCCTGTTTAGGATGCGCAGTCCCTATTTTGGATCAATCTGGGCATCTTTTCTATCCTAATGTCCCTCTTTTGGAGTTATGGTCTGATCGAATATTTACCTTGATTCGTCATAATCTAGCCATAAAAAGTCATTCTGTAAGGGGCACATAAGGCCGTATAGGAAGCATACCAAGAGGAGCATAGTAAAGGGGGAAATAAGTCGGTTGAGGTGTGCCGGAACCGACGTTGAGGCAGGCCTGTAATAAAAGAGGGCCCACCCCTGAAATGGTAATGACAAATATAGATAGAGGGAGTGGAGGGTGGGGACAAGCGAATCGTTAAAATCACGTACGGGACGGAGGAAGGTGAGTAGGGGGGTTTAAGTAGTGTAGCATGCCCCTCCCACAACTGCAGGCCAAGCCTTTGCATTTGTGTGAGGGGCAAATAAGGCCGTATAGGAAGCATACCAAGAGGAGCATAGTAAAGGGGGAAATAAGTCGGTTGAGGTGTGCCGGAACCAACGTCGCGGCAGGCCTGTAATAAAAGAGGGCAAAAAGTTGATACATGCCAGAAACGTAGAACAATCAACAACTGATAAGAAAACCTTAATTGCCTAGCTATATGGTAAATGCCTGTTGAAAATCTTGGCGGTACGTGGTACATATCGGGGAATATGCTGAGAACTTCCATTGACCTAGAGATTAAATATATACGGACCAAAGTGAACTAGATTGAAGCCATAGATGCCACCCTATCCTAGAGGGGTGACCAGAATAGTAGAACAGATTAAATCTGGCCCCAAGATCAATGCACCAAAGAATAGTAAGTATGTCGTAGTGTGAGGACTGGCCCCAAGTAGTGAGATCTGTGATAGTGAGGCTTGATTAGAAAGAGAGTAAATAGGTGCCCATTTCCTTGTGGTTGATCCAAAAGAAGGCAAAAAACCCAGTTTGAAGCACTGCCAATTTTGCAACAAGCTAGGGGAAAAATTCCTTCTTGACCCCAGAATGGCAGTCAAATTTATCCTTGGATCAAGCAGTTATTACCATACATTGAAGGTTGGTGTCTGGTTCGTAAGGACAGGCATCTAATAGGTCTGATAGTGATTGAACTAAATTGATGTAGCCCCATGTAGCCAAAGCGCAGCTTAAGCGGAACAGGGCCTTGACAGGGGTTAGGAGGCGGGCCCAGGAGGAACAGACAGGACAGGTGGGTTATGGGATATGTGGGATTGGCTATTTAAGGGAGGAGCCATTTTGTAAGGTTCACTTCTAATTTCCTACCCGGTTCAGTTTGTGTGCATCCCGGTGCTCTCTATACTTTCTGGGTAGGGTTTCTCTTTTGTCTCCTCTGCAGGGCCATGGATATCGTGGAGAAGCTTCTGGAGGGGATCAGGACAGCGGCGCGGCAACAAGGAGCGGATTGGGTGCAGGCCCAGCTGGGCCCGGTCCTTGCTGCGGCGGCAGGACAGGAGGCCGGAGACTCACGCCCGGCGAGGGCCAGGAGGCCCCCGAGGCGTTTGAGCCCGGGAGGAGAACCGGAGGTCGGTGGCACGGGAGTGCAGGAGACAGCCAGTGGAAGTCGTAGCAGGCCCAGGAGCTGCCTGGTTGAGGCTCTGCCTCCCAGTGTGCGGCCGGGGCTTCGGCGTGGTGAGTCGAGACGGGCGGCTGCCCTGGACATCGCTGCACCAACCCCTAACACGGAGGGGGCCGTGCGCGGAGCAGGATCCAAGATGGCGGCCGGACGGCCTGGTGCGGGGCCTGGCGGGGCGGGGTCTCGGCCCAGGAGGGCACCCCCATCGGTCTTGGCGGTGGACTGCAGCACGCGGACTGGGACGGTCCACGACGGGCCCAACGTACAGCAGGCAAGTGCAGGGGCCCCTTCCGGGGGTCCCCTTGGCGTGGTGGGCAGGCGGGGAGTGAGGCCCGATTCCAGGGAGCGGGCGGACGGGGGGGCGGGTAGGCGAGCGGCCCAAGGGGAGCAGGGGTCGGGCGGAGGGCCCCTGGGGGGGGTGCGGGATGCTGCGAAGGGGTCTCGCGGAGTGCAGACTGGGCGGGCTTCCGTGGGGGAGGATGGGGGGTCCCTCGGTAGTTCACTTGCGGGGCGGAAGGTAGTGCCTGCGGGTTCGATGGATGTTAGGAGGGTGGTAGAGGGTAAGGGAAAGGAAAGGCTCCGAGGTCCGGTCGGTCGGGGATAACTGTCTCAGGGAGCGGGGTGTCACCATCCGCGTCCGTGGAGGGCCCCGGGGGAGGTGCCCCTGGTCCAGGTTCCGTAGGTGTAGTGGTAGGTCGGGCTGCAGCGGGGTTGGGGCGCGGGGCGGGAAGCGGGGAGGGTGGGTCTAGTTCGGAGTCGGGTAGTGCTAGCCCCTCGCCGGTTAGGGCCCCCAGGACACGCAGACGGAGGCCCCGGCGCAGGCGCGCAATGTCAGGGAGTTCGGCAGGGTCCGGGTCCCCCAGGTTGCCTCAACGGGGGTTGGCATCCAAAGGCGATGGTAGGAGTCGTAGTCCACGTGGCAGGGCTCTCAGGGCCTTTGGGGCGCGACGGCGGGAGGATACCCGGCGGGAGGCTTTGGCGGTTAGCAGGCGCTCCCCGGTTCGGGACGGGAAGGTGGTGGGGGAACAGTACGCCTTGCCCAGGACTTCTTCTCCTCTTTCCAGGTCCCGGAGTCGCTCCTCATCTGAATTTTCCAGGCACCGGGTGGGATCCCTGGTTGGCGGGACATCGGCGGATGGCGTTCATCCTGGACGAGCAGTGACGGACTGCGCAGCCCCGGGTGTCATCGGCCCCAGGGGCTTGGCCGGTGAGTCTATTGAATCGCTACAGTCCAGTGCACTAGTACAAACACTGCAGTCACTACTCCACTCACTGGGGGCGGGGGGTGGCACACAAGGTAGCGTAGGGCAGGTGTGGACGCAAGGGGGAGGCGAGGCGGGGCCCGGTCTAGGGACCCCGGCGGCAGTTGCGGGCGGGGAAGCTGTGTCGGCTTCCAGCGTGGGTGAGGCGGGAAGCGAACGGGCGGAGTTGACGGGGGGGGTGACGGAAGCAGCGAGGCAACATGCGTATGTGTCCTTCGCGGGCCCGCTGGGGGTGCACCTCAAGCAGGAGGTGAAAGATAAAATCTGGAAGGGGGAATTTTGTGAGATCTTCTCGCTTCTTCCCTTGGAGGACTTTCTTGACCTCAAGGAGGAGGACAAGAAGGACGAAAAGAAAGAGGAGGAGGAGAAACGGCGGAGGTATCGCAAGATACCGAAGTCTTTTGGTAACTGGCTAAGGGCATTCTGTATCCTGGCCAGCGTGATCGGGGAAAAATCGCCGGGCTCCTGCTCGTCCCTGTTTTGCTACTTGGACGGCATATGGGAGGCATACCGCACCTATGGCGGATTGGCATGGTGGCGGTATGATGAGCAGTTCCGGCAGCGGCTGGCGGCGAATCCGGGCATGCGGTGGGACCAGATGGACCTGCCTCTCTGGATGAAGCTCATGATGGCGCAGAAGGCGCAGCCCTTTCAGCACGCGGCTGGCGCTAAGGGTCAGTCCTCCTCGTCGGCCGCCTCGCAGAAGGGCTTATGCTGGCTCTTTAATGAGGGCCAGTGCAAGTGGGGCGCAGCCTGCCGCTTCAAGCACGAGTGCTCGGGCTGCGGTGGGGCTCATGGGCTCCAACGTTGTTTCAAGAAAGGGAAGTCCGGGGGGACGGGAGCCTCTGCCGCGGTTGGCGGCGGAGGGTCTCCCACTACCTCGGGGGCTAACCCCAGTGAAACTAGACGCGATGGAGCCCTGGCTAAACCGCTACGGTAACAGGGCAGATGCGGAGCTGCTTAGAGCGGGGTTTGGGCAAGGGTTTGTCATTCCGTTTCGGGAGAGGGGTGGCACTGCGTGCCCTCATAATCTCAAGTCCGTGGTGGAGTTTCCAGAGGTGGTTCGGGAGAAGTTGGACAAGGAGGTGCGGTTGGGTAGGATGGCGGGGCCTTTTGTGACCCCGCCACTGGAGGGCCTTCGGGTCTCTCCCCTCGGGGTGGTCCCCAAGAAAGAAACAGGGAAGTTTCGGCTCATTCACCATCTTTCCTATCCTAAAGGGGAGTCGGTGAACGACGACATTGACAGGGACCTATGCTCGGTCTCTTACGCATCATTTGACCAGGCGGTCGAGCTGGTGAAGAGAGCCGGGCGTGGTGCGTTGATGGCCAAGGTGGACATCGAGGCTGCTTTTAGGTTGCTTCCGGTGCACCCGGCGTGTCACCACCTGTTAGGATGCTTCTTTGAGGGGGGCTACTTTGTGGATTTGTGCCTTCCCATGGGGTGTTCCATTTCGTGCTCTTACTTTGAGAAGTTTAGTTCATTTCTCGAGTGGGTGGTGCGGACGGAAGCGGGAGATAAAGCGGTGGTGCACTATCTGGATGATTTCCTGTGTGTGGGGCCGGCCGGATCTCCCGCGTGCCAGCACTTGTTAGGTACCATTCAATGGGTGGCGGGCTGCTTTGGGGTGCCGCTGGCGGCGGATAAAACTGAGGGCCCGACTGAGTGCCTTAGTTTCCTGGGTCTGGAGATAGATTCAGTGCGGGGGGAATGTCGGCTGCCGCGGGCAAAGCTGGAAGGTTTGCGCGGCGTGGTGGCAGAGGTGCGTCGGGCACGGAAAGTGACCCTGCGCCGACTGCAGTCATTGGTCGGCATGCTTAATTTCGCCTGTAGGGTGATACCCATGGGTAGGGTGTTTAGCCGCAGCTTATCGGCGGCTACCGCGGGGATTAGGTCCCCTCACCATTTCATCCGGGTATCTTCATCCATGCGGGCGGACTTGGGGGTGTGGGATACCTTCCTCAGGGACTTTAACGGGACGGTGTTCTTTCGGCAAGGGGGCGTGTCGACAGCTGAGCTGGAGCTGTACACCGACGCGTCGGGTAGCGTGGGTTTTGGGGCCTACTTCAGCGGGAGCTGGTGTGCAGAAAAATGGCCGGAGGCATGGGGGCAGAGCCCCCTCATGCGTAACCTGGCGTTTCTGGAGCTGTTCCCACTGGTGGTGGCGTTGGCGCTGTGGGGGGACCGGTTGAGGGACAGGAAAGTGGTTTTCTTCTCGGACAACATGTCCATGGTGCACGCGGTTAATAATCAGTCTGCAGCATCGAGGCCGGTGGTGACTCTGCTGCGGCGCTTTGTTTTGTTGTGCATGTCCCTGAATGTGGTCTTTCGCGCGCGCCATGTGCCTGGGTACTTGAACGAGGTGGCTGACGCTCTGTCTCGTTTTCAGTGGTCCCGGTTTCGAACGATGGCCCCGGAGGCCCAGGACAGGGGTCAGCCGTGCCCGATCGAGATGTGGCAGCTAGGAGCGTCCTGCTTGGCGGACTCGTGAAGGCTTCGCTGGCACCGGCCACATGGGCCGCATACAGTAAGGTCTGGAGTTCATGGGAACGTTCCTGGGGCGGGCTGGGCCGAGGGGTACGAGGGGAACCGCCTCTGGATGCCTTCTTGTGGTTTACCTTTCAATTACTGGCGGGGGGCGCCTCCCCGGCGGTGATTGACAGGAACATGGCTGCAATGGCGTTCTGGTTCAAGCTCCATGGGGGAGCGGACCTTACCAAGGCGTTTATCGTCCGGCAAGCACTCAAAGGGTATCGGAGGGCTCGGAGGGCCCCCGACGCTAGGCGCCCGGTGTCGGTGCATGTGCTGGAAGGGCTTGTTCAGGTGCTGCCCACCATTTGTTTCAATGCATTTGAGGTGTCGTTATTCCGTGTGGCATTTCTTTTGGCTTTCTTTGGGGCGTTCCGCGTCGGGGAGTTGGTGAGCAACACCCGGGCGGCCACGGGGGGCATACAGGTGTCTGGGGTACGTATACTGGATGGGAAGCTGGTAGTGCACTTGGCTAGGTCCAAGACGGATGTGGAAGGTAAGGGCCGGGACATTACGCTAGGGGCCCTGCCGGGCTCGGCACTGTGCCCGGTAGCTGCGGTATCGGAGTATCTGGATCAGAGGCCCGCGGTTGGCGGGTCCCTGTTGGTCCACGCGGATGGCTCGTCGCTCTCTCGCTTCCAATTTCGGAAAGTTTTCAGCCTGGGTCTGGGTCGGATGGGACTGGATGCCGGCACATACGGTACCCACTCCTTTCGTATTGGGGCGGCCACGGAGGCCACACGTCTAGGTTTGGGGGATGAGGTAGTCAAGCGGATTGGGAGATGGGAATCTGTTAGGTTCCGCTCATACGTACGCTTGGGTTTGTTGGAACACTAAGGGGCATTGGGGCGGCCTGGGGGGTACGGGTGGTTTTATCCTGTGTTTTTCTTTCTTCCCCAGGCCGGGTCGCTTGGATCGTGGGTCATTCCTTAATTTTCTGGGCCGGACGGAGGGCTGCAGCTCGAGCTCAAGGCCAGCAGCTGGGCTTTCCGGAGGACCAGCTCGTAGTGCGCTGGTGGGGGTATCGGGGCTTCTGCTGGGGGGACGTCTGCAGGGCAATATTTGGTATGGTCGCAGGCGGGGCGCGGCCGGATATGCTAGTTTTACATGCAGGCGGTAATGACCTGGGCCTCACCCCGCAGCGGAGGCTGGTAAAATGGATGAAGCAGGATCTTAACCGGTTGGTTGATCTGCTTCCCGGGGTGATGCTGGTATGGTCTGAGATTGTTCCGAGGCAGCGGTGGCGTTACGCCCGGGACCCGGTAGCCATTGATAGATGCAGGGGTAAGGTGAACAGCCTGATGGCGAGTTTTGTCAGGAAACTGGGGGGAGTGGTGGTAAGGCACCAGGAACTGGAGGAGGGGTTGGATGGGTATTACCGCTCGGATGGTGTACACCTTTCGGCAGTGGGCTACGACCTGCTGAACTTGGGTCTGCAGGAAGGGATGCGGAGGGCGTTCCTTCTTCGGGGTGGCGGAGCTCAGACAGCTTAAGGGGTCAAGGTCTGAGCTTGTGGCGGGATAGGGAGCTGAGAGAGAGGACATAGGCTCCCTATGAGGAACGTGAGGAACATGGAAAAAATTGGAATTATGGTCAATGGTGGTTTCGAGTCCTGGAGGTGGCTCAGAACCTGGTGGGGCAGGGGTATCCGGGTATACCCCTGCCATGGTTACTTATGGTTGGCACTTGTTCGGTTCAAGTTGGCGAGGTTGGAAAATGTCGTTACATATTTGTATTTGTTATGTTGGGGGTCATTGCCCTCTATTAAAAAGAAGGATACGGATGAGAGGGGCGGAAGGTGGGGGCAATGACCCATGTTTATATGTTAACTTATTTAAAGCAATATTATCGTTATATATATTATAAATTATTTAATAAAGCTGTGGACAAATTTTCCCATATACCAGGTGTCAGTGTGTTATTGGGTTAGGTATGTGGGGGGTTTTTGTCCAAGGTTCCGCCAGCCCATATGGCGACTATACACCGGTCATGTAGCCCCATGTAGCCAAAGCGCAGCTTAAGCGGAACAGGGCCTTGACAGGGGTTAGGAGGCGGGCCCAGGAGGAACAGACAGGACAGGTGGGTTATGGGATATGTGGGATTGGCTATTTAAGGGAGGAGCCATTTTGTAAGGTTCACTTCTAATTTCCTACCCGGTTCAGTTTGTCCCGCCCACCCTCCCTATATTTTATGTTTAGATAAGGGTTTCCCGTTTTTTCACAGCGGCGGGATAGGGAGCTGAGAGAGAGGACATAGGCTCCCTATGAGGAACGTGAGGAACATGGAAAAAATTGGAATTATGGTCAATGGTGGTTTCGAGTCCTGGAGGTGGCTCAGAACCTGGTGGGGCAGGGGTATCCGGGTATACCCCTGCCATGGTTACTTATGGTTGGCACTTGTTCGGTTCAAGTTGGCGAGGTTGGAAAATGTCGTTACATATTTGTATTTGTTATGTTGGGGGTCATTGCCCTCTATTAAAAAGAAGGATACGGATGAGAGGGGCGGAAGGTGGGGGCAATGACCCATGTTTATATGTTAACTTATTTAAAGCAATATTATCGTTATATATATTATAAATTATTTAATAAAGCTGTGGACAAATTTTCCCATATACCAGGTGTCAGTGTGTTATTGGGTTAGGTATGTGGGGGGTTTTTGTCCAAGGTTCCGCCAGCCCATATGGCGACTATACACCGGTCATGCGGATGGGATATCTGCAATATTTGAAATTTCCTGGGAGACAGAAATGTCTTGAGTATGGTACTAAACTGGTATGAGGACATGAAACTGCGTATGAATGGTAAACCTGTAACAGCATGTGAAGTTGTAATCGGTAGAGTTGATGCAAGTTAGAGGTGGTAAAAGAAGCAAAAACCAATCGCAGAAAACATGGCAAAAGACAGTAACAGTATACGCGAAAAGGAGCCTCAAAGGAGAAGAAGGCCCTAACACATGTATCGCGAGTGTTAATAGAAAGAGCCAGACGAGAAAGATGACGACCACGAGCTAACAAGGCTGGTAGTCCGCAAGCAGACTGCGAAACGCAGGGAACGGCAGCGGCTACGGGAGAGGCCGAAGGCAGAGCCAAGTGGAATGCGTAGAGGAGGCACAGGAGAGATCGTATGAAAAAGGTGCAGGAAGTCTGGCTCAGATCCAGCCAGAGCGGCAGACGCCAATTACCCAAATTGCCTATCCGAAACCGCCCTATAGACAACAGTAGCGGACAATGGAAGAGCGAACTCAGGGCCCCCTCCGGCAACAGCGTTACCCATGGAGGCAGACAGACACTGAGAGTTCAGCTGACCGAAGGCTGCTGGGGAGGGAATAAGTTGACTCGCAAGAACCGCAGCAAAGTGAAGAAGAGACCAGGACATGAAAAGAAGGTAGGAGTAGCCAAACTACACAGCGCGATGAGTACCAGACTTCGCCTGAGAGCCAGGCAGTGGAGACCTGCTAAAAAAAAAAAGAGACGAAGAAACAGCGCATAAGCTACCCAATGTGTATGTGTGCGTGAGTGTGAGCTGGCATGCTAGCTAATGCCAAAAGGCGAAAACAATTAAAACTAGGTTTGGTGACAGGTGAGGCCCTGCTAAATGCCAAGCGGCGTGAGAGGCTCTATCTATGGGTTGGCGCGAGGGCATAACGTGGCCACTGAACGTTGTGGCGGGGTGTTGGCCTCTCGGTGACAGTTAAACATAAGATAGAATGGGAGTGACAGGTGAGGCCCTCTCTATGCCACAATGCGAGGCGACTAACTATGATTTGGCCCGAGGGGCATAGTACCTCCGAGTATGAGGATGGGGGTAGGCCTCGCGGGACCACTAACTTAAGGCGAAGAATCCTGGAATTACACTAGTGGACACCTAGGACCCTGACAGCCAGCCACAGCTAACTAAGAGGAGAAGGAAGGTAGCGTGAGAGAGAATGGATTTGATGAACGTTTATCGAAAGAACGTGAGGGTGAACAAGAAGGTACCGCAGGGCCGACCGTTACCACGAAGCAGAGTAAGCACGTCAGAGTCCAGGCGGTCAGGCCGAAAGGAGCGTTCCCGGCAATAGGTAGTAGAGTACATGTTGGTGTAAAGCCCACAGGGCTCATGAGACCCAGTGTGAGTGTGTGGGTGTGCGCGTGTGAGTGCTGGCATACTAGCTAAAGCCAAAAGGTGAACAATTAAAACTAGGTTTGGTGACAGGTGAGGTCCTGCTAGATGCCAAGCGGCGGGAGAGGCTCTATCTATTCATTGGAGTGAGGGGACAACGTGGCCACTGAACGTTGTGGCGGGGTGTGACAGTTAAACATAAGATAGAATGGGAGTGACAGGTGAGGCCCTCCCTATGCCACAGTGCGAGGCGACTTACTATGATTTGGCCCGAGGGGCGTAGTACCTCTGAGTATGAGGATGGGTGTTAGCCTCGCGGGACCACTAACCTAAGGCGAAGAAGCCGGGGGGGAAATTACCACTAGTGGGCACCTAGGACCTTGACAGCCAGCAACAGCTAACTAAGAGGGGAGGGTAAGGAGTGAGAGAGTGGACGCACCCCCCAAGCCGACCCCCCAAGAGCCACGGTCGAAAGGGGGGCAACGCGGAGGACGAGACACATTCCTCCGGACAGCAAGGGGAAACGAGCCAGAGGAGCCCGCCCTGGACGGACAGCAGAGGCTTGGAGCGCCAGGGACAACCAGAGATCCGGAGCAGAGCCCAGGAGGACCGCGGACAAACGAGCAGCAGGGAAACAGCAGGCTAGGCAAAGAAGCCTCGAGGACCAGGTAAGTGGAGGAATGGAGCGACCAGAAGTAGTGACAAGTGAATCGTTAAAATCACGTACGGGACAGAGGAAGGTGAGTAGGGGGGTTTAAGTAGTGTAGCATGCCCCTCCCACAACTGCAGGCCAAGCCTTTGCATTTGCGATATTAAACCATGTAAAAGATTTATTTAATAAACCTTATAGTTCCCATTACTTTCCTAGTGCCAAAAATCCACCAGCAGACAAGCATTCATTAAATCACCAACGAATGAAATGTGCAATGCCTTCAGACCAATTTGTTTCATATCTAAGCAGTGATCTGGTGTTCACTTATCATAATATAACACGTTTTGTGTTTTCCTGGAAGGGGTTTTGACAACAGGATTGGTAATTTTACTTATTTCTAAATTCTTGAAAATGAACCATAAACATGTAATAATATCGTGTTTTAAATATAAAATTTATCGTTTTTGTTTGCTCGATGGAAAGCTCATTTAACGCCAGCAATGCAATATATAGCTATATAATAGGAAGATACATTGTCTCCCACATTCTCTCTCTTCGTAACGGCGCACACTGATAAATCCTGCAATTGTTTCTATCTTTGTGCTTGGACTGTTCATGGTTTAAATCTGCCAGACACGGTATTGAATGGACACAATGATATGTATAACATCTATTGTGACTTTATCTAGAAAACAATAAAAAACTGTATGTCAACAGTAAAGGTCAGATGTCCTTATGTAATTCTATATTGACACAACTAAAATCAATATTGTTATGTATTGGATTTCCCACATATATGGATAAAATGAATAGAGTAAAGGCCAATACATCAGGTGCTTGTGTGACCATACTAGGTCCTCGACCACTTCACATGGTCAGATCTGGAGAACATGAAACAATAAACTGGGATATGTGTTGTGTAAATACCAGTAAATACCAGTAACGGCTAATACGTATTACAAACTGCATCGGACCTAACACTGTTATTAGAGCTTTAATAGCAAGAACACTTTAACATTCCCAGGCTGCCATTTTGCTTTTTTAACAGACATTTTTCATAATTGCTTAAAAGGAAACTTTCACATCCCGTGATTTTTATATTGTGTTATTTATCCCAATATTTAACAAATAGTTATTTGTGAGGTGCGAAAAATATAATAATATGTAGAAATTCATACCTCTTCATTGAGTAACTAGGCCCCTCCATCTTAACTACCTGCCAATTATCGTTACGAGCTCTGTCCCTTACGCCTGGCAGTCAGCATAGAGAGAGCAGACAGAGAGGAGGAGAAATGAAACAATGTTTCTGTTGCTCTTCTTCATTTGCATAGTGTGCCTTGGCTGTGCCTTGTCTGCACTGAACTTGTGTTGTGATGTATTTTTCTAACAATAATGCTTGCAAAAAGGTAATTAAAGTGGCTAAACTAGAACATGAGAAATTGATAGCCAAAGAATGCAAAACCAACCCAAAAATGTTTTTCAAGTGCATCAATTCTAAAAAAAACAAAAATTGAAAGTGTAGGTACACTGGAAACAAAGATGGGTCTGTTAGTTAATGAAGACCAGGAAAAGGCTGACATTTTAAATAACTATTTTTCTTCAGTATATATTAATGAGGATCCTATGGCAAGAGATATGCAAATGATTGCTGCAAGAAAACTTGCAGATAACTTGTGATTGGATGACTCGAGACAAGGTGCTACAGCAGTTAGAGAAAATTAATGTAAATAAAGCTCCGGTGCCTGACGGTGTTCACCCACAAGTACTTAAGGAGCTAAGTGGGGAAATAAGTGAACCTCTGTATTTAAATTTTCAAGATTCTTTTGTTTCAGGTATTGTACCGGAGGATTGGAGGAAGGCAGGTGTTGTTCCTATATTTAAAAAGGGTTCAAAATCCTTGCCTGTAAATTATAGACCTGTGAGCTTAACTTCTGTGACTGGGAAAATATTTGAAGGGCTATTAAGGGATAATCAGGAAGAACTTTGTTATTAGCAATAATCAGCATGGTTTTATGAAACATAGGTCATGTCAAACTAATCAAATTGCATTCTACAAAGAAGTAAGTAGAAGAATAGATCAGGGTGTTGCAGTGGATGTGATCTACTTGGATTTTGCCAAGGCATTTGACACAGTTCCTCACAATAGGTTAGTCTTCAAACTAAAATAAATTGTTCTAGATGAATATTCTTGTACTTGGGTAGAACATTGGCTTAAGGATAGAGTACAACGAGTTGTCATTAATGGTAAATTTTCAGGCTGGACAAAAGTGGTAAGTGGTGTCCCTTGGGTTCTGTTTTGGGACCCCTTCTATTTAACATGTTTATAAATGATCTTGAAATGGGCATTGAAAGCCATGTTTCAGTGTTGGCAGATGGCACAAAACTTTGTAAAGTAAAAAAATGTGAGCAGGATATTGCTTTGCTTGAGGGATTTACATAGATTGGGGGACTGGGCACTAAAATGGCGAATTAAATTTAAAGGAACACTATAGTCACCTAAATTACTTTAGCTAAATAAAGCAGTTTTCGTGTATAGATCATTCCCCTGCAATTTCACTGCTCCATTCACTGTCATTTAGGAGTTAAATCACTTTGTTTCTGTTTATGCAGCCCTAGCCACACCTCCCCTGGCTATGATTGACAGAGCCTGCATGAAATAAAAAACTGGTTTCACTTTCAAACAGATGTAATTTACCTTAAATAATTGTATCTCAATCTCTAAATTGAACTTTAATCACATACAGGAGGCTCTTGCAGGGTCTGGCAAGCTATTAAGATAGCGGGGGATAAGAAAATCTTAATTAAACAGAACTTGCAACAAAGAAAGCCTAAATAGGGCTCTCTTTACAGGAAGTGTTTATGGAAGGCTGTGCAAGTCACATGCAGGGAGGTGTTACTAGGGTTCATAAACAAAGGGATTTAACTCCTAAATGGCAGAGGATTGAGCAGTGAGGCTACAGGGGCATGTTCTATACACCAAAACTGCCTCATTAAGCTAAAGTTGTTCAGGTGAGTATAGTGTCCCTTTAATGTAGAGAAATGCAAAGTTATGCACTTTGGGGTCAAGAATGCACAAGCAACTTACACCCTAAATGGTTGTGAATTAGGGATAACCACACACAAGAAGGATTTGGGAATTGTTATAGACAACAAATTAGGCAGCAATATGCAATATCAATCTGCCGTTGCTAAGGCCAGTAAGGTTTTGTCATGTATAAATAGGGGCATAAATTCTCAGGATGAAAATATAATTTTGCCTCTGTAATAGATTGCTGGTAAGACCACACCTTGAATATGCTGTGCAATTTTGGGTACCTCTTCTAAAGAAGGATATCATGGCACTAGAAAAAGTGCAGAGACAAGCTATAAAATTGATAAAAAAAAGAATGGAGCATTTTAGTTACAAAAAAAAGGTTAAAAAATTTAATCTCTTTAGTTTGGAAAAAGTTTCTAATTAGTGGGGTAATAGCTGCTTGATCCAAGGAGATATCTGACTGCTATTTTGGGGTCAAGAAGAATTTTTTTTCCTACTTTGTTGCAAAATTGGAAGCGCTTCAGACTGGGTTTTTTGCCTTCTTTTGGATAAACAGCAAAAACATATGTGAAGAAGGCTGAACTTGATGGACACAAGTCTCTTTTTAGCTATGTAACTATGTAACTTTCATATAAACTTAAGAGAAAACAGTTAGTCTCATAAAAAAGGTTAACACATTGGATTGGCTGAAAGCATTGATGATCTCAGCCATGGAGGCATGCCAGCAGGATAGAGATTCCAAAGTGTCCAAGGATATATCTGACTGCCATCCTCGGGTCATGAAGGAATTTTGTTCCAAATTTGTTGCAAAATTGGAAAACACTTCAAACTGATTTTTTTTTTTCCTTCTTTTGGATCAACAGCCAGAATGTTTGTGAGAAAGGTTGAACTTGATGGCCACATGTCTCTTTTCAGCCAAGTTAGAGATGAGTTGTTCAGGTATTAATTTGGGTTACATGATATCTGCTCATCCCTGGGTTAAAAGGATGGCAAATTATAAATATACATTGTGCCTGGAGAAGATGTTAACATGTTGACTCCACATTCCCCTTTGCGGTGAGACCACGCATTAATTAATGGACAGAAAGGAGAATAAATACCTAAAATTACAATGTAACAGTCATGGTATCTCCCAGTGTGCCAATGCCAAACCTAGCTTTTTATACAAACCTTGTGGGGACACCAGAGTCGCCAGAAGCACGACAGCTTAATGCAGTGGTTATGGTGACTAGATTGATGATCTCAGCCAGGGAGGCGTGCCAGCAGGATGGAAGCTGCACAGCGAGAAATTAAAGAAGAGTTCTTTGCACATAGGGGGTGCGATAACCCAAACAGTTAGTAGGACACACTATACATGTCTCTATACTATAGTGTTCATCGGTAAAGAAAAATAGTTATAGATTTCAGGTTTAATTTATTAGAATATCTCGTTCACCGCTTTGGACAGTCGCTAATTCTCCTTTACTAAACTAAACGTAGCACACTATTTTATATAGAACCTTGAATCACACGCACTCCATGTTCAGATACAGAAATATGACATTAAAGGGAAACTCCAGTGCCAGGAAAACGATCCGTTTTCCTGGCACTGGAGGTTCCCTCTCCCTCCCACCCACCAATCCCCGGTTACTGAAGGGGTGAAAACCCCTTCAGTCACTTACCTGAGGCAGCGGCGATGTCCCTCGCCGCTGTCTCCTCCTCCGCGCCGCTCCTCCCTGTTTACTTCCATCGGCCGGTGGGCGAGACTGATCCCGCCCACCGGCCGAGGAGACCTAATGAGCATGCGCGGCAATGCCGCGCATGCGCATTACGTCTCCCCATAGGAAAGCATTGAAAATGAATTTCAATGCTTTCCTATGGGGAAGTGAGCGACGCTGTAGGTCCTCAAACAGCGTGAGGACGTCCAGCGACGCTCTAGCACAGCTTTCCTGTCTAATAGACAGCCACTAGAGGTGGAGTTAACCCTGCAATGTAATTATTGCAGTTTATAAAAAACTGCAATAATTACGCTTGCAGGGTTAAGAGTAGTGGGAGTTGGCACCCAGACCACTCCAATGAGCAGAAGTGGTCTGGGTGCCTGGAGTGTCCCTTTAATGGGGTGCACAGAGGGGATCCATAGAATGACGCGGAAACAGGTCTGATATCTGCCGGCATCATGTCCTTCGCTCTGTGACAATCACTTGCCAGATGAAGGATACAGTGCTGATGGCAGGTCTGCCCTTTGTCTCAGCCCTTCGTTCATGTCATTGAGAAATGGCACAGCTTTTGATTTTAATTAGATGTAGGTAATTATGTTTGTAAAATAACATTGTTCATGTCAGCAGGATCTGGAGGGGTTCCAGGCTGTAAAGTTGTGCTGGGCTCTAATCCTGGGGGAATAGTTGCCTCTCGGAGAAATGATCTTAACTCATAAGTTTCATTATGGAAGAAAAGGACATCTCTGCGATTGTATCAACCAACAAAATACGAAACACATTAAAAGTGTGCTCGTGGTGTTCTGTGAATATTGTTTAGAACGCTACACAGTAAGTTGTCATAGAGTCCGAATATATATAGTATTCTTACGCACTGAAAAAATGGAAATCTATTTCTACGGCATAGTATATATTGTGAATAAATTCACGTTTAAAGTCACTGAACTCAATGCTTGTTTCCACAAAGAAAATGATAAAGCGACCTTAATGCATTTCAGTTATTGAATTTGGCGTATCGGTGAATACTGTATGGTGCTATAGAAGACACAGAGAAAACTGATGCTGTCTCTGTATTAGAACCATCTGACCTCAGAGGTTAGCAGTGGTCGTAGCCACACTAATAAAATGACAAATATAGTGAATAATCCAAATTCAATCAAGAATAACCAAGGAGCAAATAGTGATCAGTCCCCCAATAAACCTGCATTATTTTAATTGATTTTCTTTGCCCCTTACCAGTCCCACTATATATTTGTAAACCTTGTCCTATATATTTCACCAACATTTTTGTGCCGTTTTTTTTGTCATGTCTATCATGATCTCCAAACTTTCTTTACCTTGAGATAATGCCATTCTTGTGCTTTAACAATAGCTCTATACAATCCAACCACCATAACAATGTATGGTATTTGACTAGTTTATGATGTAAGGAGACCCCCCATCCCTAGATATATTTCCTAATAATAGGAGCAATTTGTAAATATTACACAGCAACGAGTCCTCGGCCCTAACCCCTTAAGGACACATGACATGTGTGACATGTCATGATTCCCTTTTATTCCAGAAGTTTGGTCCTTAAGGGGTTAAGGAAAATTTCACAGAAGAAAGCTATGGTTCCTCTTAGCCCGTACAAGTACTTGTACAGTTTGTACACCATGAGCCTGTGCAGGCTGCGAACTTCCACTTCTTGTGGATGCTTATCCTGATCTGTGACCGCCCATATCCTTGAATGGGAAACTGTGTTACTGCTGTAATGGAAAATATTAACGAGGCTTTATCCGTCTTATCTGATCAACAAATCTACAGCTGATTGACGAAACAGGTCAAATAAACCCCTGCTAGATAGAAACGTTATGTGATAGGTTCAGCTCCCATTGTAAATAACAGGCGGAGCTCAATGCGGGACCGGGAAAACTTGGGATTGCGCAGCAAATGCAGAACTGGTAATCATGGTATCATTTTGATATTTAGTCAATTTTCCCTTTTTTTTTCAATATTATATCAAGTATTAAAAATGATGGCAATCTCAATCCCTGGGTGTTCCTTTAAACAGCCTGCTTTCACCCATAACTGGTCTGGTGTAATGCTCAATCTAGACTTTGCTGATAGATCTACTGTGGGGTCTGGAGGATTAGGAATTATTCACTAAAGTGAGAATTCAAAGTGAATTTCAAATTTAAATAGTTAAACTGGGAAAATTATCCAGGTCTTCTGTGCATTCAATTTGACAAGAACCTTTCATTCGTTTTAAATTCTCACGATAATCAATGGCCCTGTGAAAGTTAAACTTACTTCTACCTGTATCACAGATTCACTTTGAATAATAGAACATTCGTTTATTAAACACGTTAGGGTTATTAAAACTATTTATAAAATAATTCATAGACATTTGTGGCTTCTAATAGGTTAAAAAAATATTCTGTCATCTGACAGTGCAAAACAACGTTAATAATATGAATTAAATACTAAATACACTGAGCTTGAATGATATTCTGACTGTATAAAGCATTCCATTGTGGACAATCCCACCTATTCAGACATAATGGGAGGATGACATTGCACCATTACCTAGTATTGTCAGAGTTAGTGGTTAAACTTGGCTTCCACAACGACCATGGATGGTAGAAAAATAGCCTAGTGCCCTATCCACAAATATTACAATTTCCTACCAAAAACGTTTGAAGGGAAAAAACATAACTTCTGGTGGGTCAATTTCAAGTGAACACAAATTCACATAATTTCCTATAAATCTGTGAAAATATGTATTAACTTGAAAAAAGTAAACTTTAGCCACTTTGAAAAGACCTAGAATATTCGCTCAATTCAGACTGGCTGTTCTGTAGTACGCATGCACAGTCAGACTGCCACTCAGCCAATCAGAATCAAGGGTGCTAAGACCAAAAAGAACCAAATGTATTTTAAATTAAATCTGTATAATTATAAAACTTGTAGATTTCCACTGAAATTTAGAATTGAGAAAATGCAGTGGAATAATTGGAGTATCAGGTTTGAATACTGAAAACGTAGTAAGGATTTAATCATTTTATTTTACAAATATTTTTTTTTCTTACCAGTGAAGGATACGAGAGATACCCGATATAATACACATATAATGTATAATGGGAGATAAGGGATACAGGGTAGGAATAAATTCTACATTATATGGCAATGGGCCTGGGGCTAGGCACTCCCCAGCTCTGTACGGTATATTGAAACTGATAGGTCTAGGTTACTGGCGAAATCCTGGTACAGAATAATAGGTGTGAAAGCACAGACTTCAATGTCAGGCAGATATGATTTTCCTTTAGTAAATATCTGACTGAGAGATTATTCCCTGATTTTTCCTCCTAGATATTGTTGATTTAATGGTCATTGAATTTTTCCCGTCTCTGGGTTGATTTAACTTGGATCTAATGCACCTTGCCATCTGCATACAAATGAATCTGGATGTTAGGAAAGATAGTCGAAATGCATTGTCAGCTCCAAAAAGAGAACGAAGGGTGCCAACTCATCACAGCCGCCGTTATGCCAGATAACCCAAGATCTGAAGAGACGTCGGTGCCGTGAGGATCTCCAAAGGCCATGTCGAAAAACAGAACCCGCTCACTGTCCTATTTCTAGCTAAAGTTAGTAGAAGACCTCCTGGGCCTCCCATGTCACTTCTCATTTCATTAGCTGGGAGTTTAGTTTGCTTAAGCACACTAGTAATGGTGGAGGCGTGAACCGGAGATCGCCGGTTAAACTGCTGCTTTTTGCTGGGTCACATGGTGTCCCCAGGCAGTCGTGGCATGAGATGTTAGGAAACAAGGGGAATGAGAAATAACCTGCCTCATGGGGAAGTCACTCTGCCAAGATGTGCTGAGCTCAGAGGAATCTGGGCTTGGAACTACGGCTCGGGGACATATCAAGGAAAGCAAGAGAGGGAATCACAATTATACAGACGTTTAACCCTACCAGCACTTGCAAGTCTATTTAATTATCCCTGCAGGTTGCAGGTCCTGAGGAAAAGCAGGAATGTTGAATTGGTTCTTTCTCTTAATGTTTGGAAACGATCTGCCCTCTTGATTACCACCAAGTAAAGGAAGAGACACGTGGTTTACTGTATTTCAACAATAACATAGAATTCCATTCCTGTGAAGATTCCAATGAAGCATTGAACGAGATGGTCTAAATCAAAGCAAGAAAGTCATAAAACATATCGGCCTCGATTTAATATTGCGGAACAAGCTTTTCAAATGTTTGAATATTTTTGGATAAACTTTAGAAAATTATATATTCTTTCAAATGTTAAAATGTAAAAAAAAAAAAAAATACATCATGAAAAATGATAAAAATATTGAATTATTTTAAATGTATCTATAAATATGAAATCATTTGAAAAGCTTATCCAACAATATTACATTTACTGCATAGATATTCACAAGCTTCTTCCTTTCATTAAGGTTTCAACTAAGATTTTTCCAAATGTGTTTCAGGCAGGGATATAAAAAGAGTTACACTTGGAGTGCGTCCCATATTGTTCTCTACATGCTGATCGGCCACAATGTATTCTTGAAAGGAATGATTAGCTGGAAGCGTTCCCCACACGACACTCGTTACCCTATACTCATGATGCAGAGGCAGCCTTTGGCGTTCGCGGCTAATTGCCATGTGCCTCTCTCAGTCAAAAAGCTAAAATGGATGACCATCGGCTAATACCGAAGGAGACAATAATTAGACAAAACCTCTCACGGTGAACCTAAGATGGGGATCTAAACAAGTGATGTTTGTGCAATAAACATAACCAAAACACGCCGGATGTAAGCCAGTTTATAAATGTTTCGCAATAAAATCAGTTACATCAACAATCGTGTTGTTTAGATTAAATCTTTTCTTAGACAGGGACTTTAGCAAAGTATAGCATAATATAGTATAATAAAGCATAGTAAAACATAACTGTGGCAGAAGCAGCCACCCGAAACTCGTATATTCAATGTTATGTGTCCCTAACCCCATGTCAATGTATATTGTATATTGTGCCAGCAGGTTACGGAAGAACCGAGGTGCACATACCGTTATTGGGTCCGTGGGTGGCCGCCGTTCGCCTAATCTCCATGTGGCGGCGGCCATCTTAACTGCCGAACAGCGGTGTTTGGTCGTCGAGCGTCTGGAACTAAAATCGGACGCTCGACTACCCAGACACCGCTCAGACCTCCAGGATCCCCAAATCGTATGATCCAAACTGCCGAACGGCCCGCCGTTCGGTAGTTTGCATTCCCCAGTTTAGGGGATTCATCCGAACCAAAGATTGGGGTCGGATGGCTGAGCTATTCGGCACTTTCTAGGCAGAGAAGTAGACCGACTACAGGGCCAGAATCTATGGAGCCGTTTTCGGCTACTGTGTCCCTGCAGTCGGTCAAATCTTTAAATACCTGTAACTCCCGAACCCCTGGTCTGATCTGGGTGAAATTTGAATATGTTACTCACCCAGAGCAGACCTACCAGGGGACCCCTCGTGTATCCCCGTACCCCCCGTATTTAGGGGTCATTCAGAAACTGGGGAAAACTCGGTTCCCTCTAATTAATTTACCTGTTAATCTAAGGGGAGGAGAGGGAGGGGAGGTGATTGTGAGGTGATTGGTTGTTTTGAGTTACCTCCCTTGCATGGGAAAAAGCCATAAAAGAAATTGTGTGAATAAAGCTGACAGTTGACCTCCAAGCTATGTGTCGTCTAGTTCTTGGAGGGAAGGGATTGTAACCACGCTACCCGTTTGATACCTGTATTGGATTGCTGTTCCTGTCTACCAGCGGAGCTACTTTGGATCGTACCTCTACTCCGCTACAATTGGTGGCAGCGGTGGGATCGTACTACACAGCAAGAGGCATTCAGCAGGAATTAAAGGACTGAATGGAAACGGATTATACCCTCTTGAAACGGGATACGCTAAAAGAGTTACTGGAAGCGAGAGGGAGGATAGCAAGCAACAAAACAAAGGCTATCCTAATCGCAGAACTCATGGAAGGAGACAGAGTCGCAGCTGCTGCAGCTCCTCCAAGGGAGGGGGAAGAAACTGAGTTTACCAGAGAATATCGGGCCAGGATGGCTCTATTCTCACCAGCCATGGCAGCACAGAAAGCAGACCAGGTGTACAACGATGTACAGGCTCTCTTTATGCAGCGATCAGCGCAGGGAAGCGCAACATCAGCCCCCACCCCGCCAGCGAAAGCCAAAATACCGTACCAGGTATTCAAGGCGTTTAATGATACCGAGGGGGACATTGATGGCTATTTACAGAACTTTGAACTTTTGTGCCAGCTGCATGCCATTAGCCCTGAAGAACAGGTACGAGTGCTAGCGGGTAACCTATCCGGCCGCGCAGCAGATGCCTACCGAGCTATGCCGGCAGAGGATATCCGAGACTATCAGAAGGTAAAACAAACCTTGCTCGCACGGTATGCCATTACACCTGAAGCATACCGAACACAGTTCCGGGAATTACCCAAATCAGCAAAAGACTCGCATGCAGAATTTGCACACCGCCTACAACGGGCAGCTGACGGGTGGCTTGAGGCAGCCAAAGCCGTCACGGCCCAAGAGATCAAGCAGTTGATGATGCTGGAACAGTTCTACAACCGTGTGTCTCCAAAGTTACAGATCTGGGTAAGAGACCGTAAACCCCGTACTCTGCATGAGGCCGCTCAACTAGCAGATGAGCATCAGGACTCCCGGCGGGAACAGCAGTTCTCCAGTAGAGTACAACCTACGCCCGCTGTTCCCCAGCTTACCCCAGCAAATCCACCCCGACCAGGGGGGACCTACCAGAACCAACCCCCCAGGTACAACAACCGGGCGTCTGTCCGGTGCCATGCATGTAACCAGCTGGGTCACATGCAACGAGACTGTCCCCAAAACCGGGCCAGGCCAGCCTGGACCCCTCAACGACCACCAACCAACCCCCGAGCGGCGGTACACTGCTATCAAGGCCGGCCCTGGGCTCAACCTTTCACCTCTACCCAAATAGAAGAACCCTTGGGCACCCTCCATGAGGTAAACCCCGTCCAGGCGGCCTCAGACAACCGCCAGGGCCACCGGCAAGTGGTCCATGTGGAGGGCAAGCGGCTGGAGGGGTTAAGAGATTCTGGGGCCACCATCACTCTGGTACGGAACCATTTAGTAGCCCCGAACCATCTCACTGGGGATTGTATTGCCGTTCGAGTGGCAGGGGGAGCTATCTACAAGGTACCCACTGCTAAACTACATTTGGACTGGGGAGCGGGGGCAGGACAAATTGAAGTGGGGATGATGCAGGATCTACCTGCCGATGTGATTTTGGGGAACGATTTGGGGGAGCTAACTTCCGCTTTTGTTACCCGGCCTCCTCCACAGGAAGCTTACCCGGTCGTCACCCGCCAACAGGCTCGCACCACGGCACCCCACCTTGACTCTGAGGCTCAGGTAAGCACAAACCCCCCTGATCACACTGTATTACCCTGGGCTGCCCCATTAGAATTTGGTAGCGAGGTCGCCCTGGACCCGTCCCTACAAGTTTACAAGGACAGGATAGATAAAGACCAGACTGGCAGAGAGGGGGAGAGATATGCTTGGGATAAGGGGTTATTATACCGGTATGCCGAAAAGGTAGTAGCCGGATCCATTCCTGTACCCATTAAACAGTTAATTGTGCCTCGAAAGTATCGACGAGAGTTAATGCGGATCGCCCACGACATTCCCATGTCCGGACACCTAGGGATAAGCCGAACCAAACATCGGCTATTACAGAACTTCTTCTGGCCCGGGATATCACAGGACATTAAGCAGTACTGTAATACCTGTGATACCTGTCAGAGAGTAGGAAAGCGGGGGGACCGATACAAGGCCAAACTACACACCCTGCCCATTATTGAAGAACCCTTTAGCCGGGTAGCGGTAGACATTATCGGACCACTGAGGCAAAAAAGCCCGTCCGGTAAGAAATACATATTGACCGTGGTAGACTATGCCACTAGGTACCCCGAAGCAGTAGCCCTGACGAATGTACACGCAGAGACCATAGTAGACGCCCTCATGCGTATATTTACCCGTATGGGGATCCCCCGGGAGATCATTTCAGATCAGGGTACCCAATTCACGGCTGAGGTCACGCAACAGCTGTGGAAAGTATGCGGGGTCCGAGCTATCCTTAATTCCCCATACCACCCCCAGTCCAATGGCCTCTGCGAACGGTTTAATGGGACCTTAAAACAAATGATCCGCACGTTCGTAGCCACTCAGAAGAACTGGGAGCGGTTCTTACCCCATCTCCTGTTCGCCTACCGAGAGGTACCCCAAGAATCCACAGGGTTCTCTCCCTTCGAACTGTTGTTCGGAAGGAGGGTAAGGGGACCCCTAGACCTAATAAGGGAACACTGGGAGGGGGGAACGACCATTGACGGCACCCCTATCGTACCCTATGTGTTGGAGTTCCGGAACCGCCTGGAGGAATTGACCCGGGCTGTGCGCAACAACCTCCAGGCGGCCCAGACCCGCCAGCGCCAATGGTATGATAAGGGAGCCAGGGACCGCAGCTTTCAGGTCGGCCAGAAAGTACTAGTCCTACGCCCTGTCCCTACTGACAAGCTGCAGGCTTCCTGGCGGGGCCCATTCAAGGTGGTAGAGCAGGTCTGCGATACCACCTATATAATCGGCCCCTGCGCCGGGACCGGGGACAGACGCATGTTCCATGTGAACATGCTGAAGCCCTACCACGAGCGCACAGAGGAAGTATCCGCCATCTGCGCCTCGGCTGCAGAGGACACAGATAACCTACCCCTTCCTGACATGCTGGCCCGAGGAACGCTACAAGAGGATCTCGCAGCCGTACAGCTAGGAGACCGCTTGAATCCCCAAGAAAAAGCTCAGGCCCAAACTTTAATTAGGGAAAAAGGAGCCACTTTTTCCAACCTCCCGGGGTATACCCCGTTAGCTACCCATCGGGTAGAAACCCTAGACCCGATCCCACTCCGTCAACCACCATACCGCATTCCCGAAGCAGTGAGGGGGAACATGTACAAGGAATTGAAGGAAATGTTGCAGTTAGGGGTAATTGAGCATTCCGATAGCCCCTGGGCATCCCCCGTAGTACTTGTGCCGAAGCGGGATGGAACTACCCGCTTCTGTGTAGATTACCGGAGGCTCAATGATAAAACCATATCCGATGCCTATCCCATGCCCCGGATAGACGAGCTATTAGACAAAATGGCTAGGGGGAAATACTTAACCACCATCGATCTGTGTAAAGGGTATTGGCAAATTCCTCTAGCCGAGGACGCCATCCCCAAGTCGGCCTTCGTTACCCCATTTGGCCTGTACCAATTCCGGGTCATGCCATTTGGGATGAAGAACGCCCCGGCCACCTTCCAGAGGATGGTGGACCGACTATTGGACGGGTTTCAGGAATATGCTTGCGCCTATCTAGACGACATAGCCATCTTTAGTTACTCCTGGACCGATCATCTAGACCATATCGGAGCAGTACTAGACCGCATCCGGGAAGCCGGACTGACCCTCAAGCCCAGTAAATGTCACATAGGGATGGCCGAGGTCCAATACCTCGGACACAGAGTAGGCAGCGGCCACCAAAAACCCGAACCAGCCAAAATAGAGGCCGTAGCTAAATGGCCAACCCCCCGCACTAAAACCCAGGTACTAGCCTTTTTGGGGACGGCAGGATATTACCGAAAGTTTGTACCTAACTACAGCGCCCTAGCCAAGCCCCTTACCGACTTGACCCGCAAGAACCTTCCCAAACTAGTAGTATGGGCCCCAGAGTGTGAGCAGGCCTTCCAACTCCTAAAAAATGCCCTTGTTAATGCCCCTGTGTTGGCTGCTCCCGATCCGACTAAACGCTTTCTCGTCCATACAGACGCCTCCATGTTCGGATTGGGAGCAGTACTGAGCCAGATCGGAGCCGATGGCGGTGAACACCCAGTAGCTTACCTCAGCCGAAAGCTTTTACCCAGAGAAGTAAGCTACGCCGCCATCGAAAAGGAATGCCTTGCCGTGGTGTGGGCCCTCAAGAAATTACAGCCCTATTTGTATGGACAAACATTTTCCCTGCTCACAGATCACAACCCGTTGGTCTGGCTGAACCGGGTGTCAGGAGACAATGCCAGGCTGCTGCGCTGGAGCTTGGCGCTTCAGCCCTTTGATTTCAATATCCAATATCGCCCGGGGAAGCTCAATGGAAATGCTGACGGGTTATCCCGGCAAACGGAACTAGACAAGTGATCTGTGGGTACTCCTCCAGACATCCCCAAGCCGATCCGTTGGGATCAGACTGTGTATGCTGGCTTGGTTCTGGGGGAGCATTGTGGCAGAAGCAGCCACCCGAAACTCGTATATTCAATGTTATGTGTCCCTAACCCCATGTCAATGTATATTGTATATTGTGCCAGCAGGTTACGGAAGAACCGAGGTGCACATACCGTTATTGGGTCCGTGGGTGGCCGCCGTTCGCCTAATCTCCACGTGGCGGCGGCCATCTTAACTGCCGAACAGCGGTGTTTGGTCGTCGAGCGTCTGGAACTAAAATCGGACGCTCGACTACCCAGACACCGCTCAGACCTCCAGGATCCCCAAATCGTATGATCCAAACTGCCGAACGGCCCGCCGTTCGGTAGTTTGCATTCCCCAGTTTAGGGGATTCATCCGAACCAAAGATTGGGGTCGGATGGCTGAGCTATTCGGCACTTTCTAGGCAGAGAAGTAGACCGACTACAGGGCCAGAATCTATGGAGCCGTTTTCGGCTACTGTGTCCCTGCAGTCGGTCAAATCTTTAAATACCTGTAACTCCCGAACCCCTGGTCTGATCTGGGTGAAATTTGAATATGTTACTCACCCAGAGCAGACCTACCAGGGGACCCCTCGTGTATCCCCGTACCCCCCGTATTTAGGGGTCATTCAGAAACTGGGGAAAACTCGGTTCCCTCTAATTAATTTACCTGTTAATCTAAGGGGAGGAGAGGGAGGGGAGGTGATTGTGAGGTGATTGGTTGTTTTGAGTTACCTCCCTTGCATGGGAAAAAGCCATAAAAGAAATTGTGTGAATAAAGCTGACAGTTGACCTCCAAGCTATGTGTCGTCTAGTTCTTGGAGGGAAGGGATTGTAACCACGCTACCCGTTTGATACCTGTATTGGATTGCTGTTCCTGTCTACCAGCGGAGCTACTTTGGATCGTACCTCTACTCCGCTACAATAACACAGTGTAGCAAAGCATATTATAGTATAATAAAGCATAGTAAAACATAACACAGGGTAACAAAGCATATTATAGTATAATAAAGCATAGTAAAACATAACACAGTGTAACAAAGCATATTATAGTATAATAAAGCATAGTAAAACATAACACAGTGTAGCAAAGCATATTATAGTATAATAAAGCATAGTAAAACATAACACAGTGTAGCAAAGCATATTATAGTATAATAAAGCATAGTAAAACATAACACAGGGTAACAAAGCATATTATAGTATAATAAAGCATAGTAAAACATAACACAGTGTAGCAAAGCATATTATAGTATAATAAAGCATAGTAAAACATAACACAGTGTAGCAAAGCATATTATAGTATAATAAAGCATAGTAAAACATAACACAGTGTAACAAAGCATAATATAGTATAATAAAGCATAGTAAAACATAACACAGTGTAACAAAGCATAATATAGTATAATAAAGCATAGTAAAACATAACACAGTGTAGCAAAGCATATTATAGTATAATAAAGCATAGTAAAACATAACACAGGGTAACAAAGCATATTATAGTATAATAAAGCATAGTAAAACATAACACAGTGTAGCAAAGCATATTATAGTATAATAAAGCATAGTAAAACATAACACAGTGTAACAAAGCATATTATAGTATAATAAAGCATAGTAAAACATAACACAGGGTAACAAAGCATATTATAGTATAATAAAGCATAGTAAAACATAACACAGTGTAACAAAGCATATTATAGTATAATAAAGCATAGTAAAACATAACACAGGGTAGCAAAGCATATTATAGTATAATAAAGCATAGTAAAACATAACACAGTGTAACAAAGCATAATATAGTATAATAAAGCATAGTAAAACATAACACAGTGTAGCAAAGCATATTATAGTATAATAAAGCATAGTAAAACATAACACAGTGTAACAAAGCATATTATAGTATAATAAAGCATAGTAAAACATAACACAGTGTAGCAAAGCATATTATAGTATAATAAAGCATAGTAAAACATAACACAGTGTAACAAAGCATATTATAGTATAATAAAGCATAGTAAAACATAACACAGGGTAGCAAAGCATATTATAGTATAATAAAGCATAGTAAAACATAACACAGTGTAGCAAAGCATATTATAGTATAATAAAGCATAGTAAAACATAACACAGTGTAACAAAGCATAATATAGTATAATAAAGCATAGTAAAACATAACACAGTGTAGCAAAGCATATTATAGTATAATAAAGCATAGTAAAACATAACACAGTGTAACAAAGCATATTATAGTATAATAAAGCATAGTAAAACATAACACAGTGTAGCAAAGCATATTATAGTATAATAAAGCATAGTAAAACATAACACAGGGTAACAAAGCATATTATAGTATAATAAAGCATAGTAAAACATAACACAGTGTAGCAAAGCATATTATAGTATAATAAAGCATAGTAAAACATAACACAGTGTAACAAAGCATAATATAGTATAATAAAGCATAGTAAAACATAACACAGTGTAGCAAAGCATATTATAGTATAATAAAGCATAGTAAAACATAACACAGGGTAACAAAGCATATTATAGTATAATAAAGCATAGTAAAACATAACACAGTGTAGCAAAGCATATTATAGTATAATAAAGCATAGTAAAACATAACACAGGGTAGCAAAGCATATTATAGTATAATAAAGCATAGTAAAACATAACACAGTGTAACAAAGCATATTATAGTATAATAAAGCATAGTAAAACATAACACAGGGTAGCAAAGCATATTATAGTATAATTAAGCATAGTAAAACATAACACAGGGTAGCAAAGCATATTATAGTATAATAAAGCATAGTAAAACATAACACAGGGTAGCAAAGCATATTATAGTATAATAAAGCATAGTAAAACATAACACAGTGTAGCAAAGCATATTATAGTATAATTAAGCATAGTAAAACATAACACAGGGTAGCAAAGCATATTATAGTATAATAAAGCATAGTAAAACATAACACAGGGTAGCAAAGCATATTATAGTATAATTAAGCATAGTAAAACATAACACAGGGTAGCAAAGCATATTATAGTATAATAAAGCATAATAAAACATAACACAGGGTAGCAAAGCATATTATAGTATAATAAAGCATAGTAAAACATAACACAGGGTAACAAATCATATTATAGTATAATTAAGCATAGTAAAACATAACACAGGGTAACAAAGCATATTATAGTATAATAAAGCATAGTAAAACATAACACAGGGTAGCAAAGCATATTATAGTATAATTAAGCATAGTAAAACATAACACAGGGTAGCAAAGCATATTATAGTATAATAAAGCATAGTAAAACATAACACAGGGTAGCAAAGCATATTATAGTATAATAAAGCATAGTAAAACATAACACAGGGTAGCAAAGCATATTATAGTATAATAAAGCATAGTAAAACATAACACAGGGTAACAAATCATATTATAGTATAATTAAGCATAGTAAAACATAACACAGGGTAACAAAGCATATTATAGTATAATAAAGCATAGTAAAACATAACACAGGGTAGCAAAGCATATTATAGTATAATTAAGCATAGTAAAACATAACACAGTGTAGCAAAGCATATTATAGTATAATAAAGCATAGTAAAACATAACACAGGGTAACAAAGCATATTATAGTATAATAAAGCATAGTAAAACATAACACAGTGTAACAAAGCATATTATAGTATAATAAAGCATAGTAAAACATAACACAGGGTAGCAAAGCATATTATAGTATAATAAAGCATAGTAAAACATAACACAGTGTAGCAAAGCATATTATAGTATAATAAAGCATAGTAAAACATAACACAGTGTAACAAAGCATAATATAGTATAATAAAGCATAGTAAAACATAACACAGTGTAGCAAAGCATATTATAGTATAATAAAGCATAGTAAAACATAACACAGTGTAGCAAAGCATATTATAGTATAATAAAGCATAGTAAAACATAACACAGGGTAACAAAGCATATTATAGTATAATAAAGCATAGTAAAACATAACACAGGGTAACAAATCATATTATAGTATAATTAAGCATAGTAAAACATAACACAGGGTAACAAAGCATATTATAGTATAATTAAGCATAGTAAAACATAACACAGGGTAGCAAAGCATATTATAGTATAATTAAGCATAGTAAAACATAACACAGTGTAGCAAAGCATATTATAGTATAATAAAGCATAGTAAAACATAACACAGGGTAACAAAGCATATTATAGTATAATAAAGCATAGTAAAACATAACACAGTGTAGCAAAGCATATTATAGTATAATAAAGCATAGTAAAACATAACACAGTGTAGCAAAGCATATTATAGTATAATACAGCATTAGTGATGTACCGAACGGTTCGCTGGCGAATAGTTCCTGGCGAACATAGCGTGTTCGCGTTCACCACGGCGGGCGAACATATGCGCGGTTCGATCCGGCCTCTATTCGTCATCATTGAGTAAACTTTGACCCTGTACCTCACAGTCAGCAGAAACATTCCTGCCAATCAGCAGCAGACCCTCCCTTCCAGACCCTCCCACCTCCTGTACAGCTTCCATTTTAGATTCATTCTGAAGCTGCATTCTTAGATAGAGGAGGGAAAGTGTGGGTGCTGCTCATTTGATAGGGAAATGGATAGCTAGGCTAGTGTATTCAGTGTCCACTACAGTCCTGAAGGACTCATCTGATCTCTGCTGTAAGGACAGCACCCCAAAAAGCCCTTTTTAGGGCTAGAACATCAGTCTGCTTTTTTTCCTGTGTAATCTAATTGCAGTTGCCTGCCTGCCAGCTTATGTGTCAGGCTCACAGTGGATACTCTGCCCACTTGCCCAGTACCACCACTCATATCTGGTGTCACAATAGCTTGCATTTAAAAACAAAAAAATGTTTTTTCACTGTAATAGATTGAATAGCAGTTAGTTGTCTGCAAGCGTCTGTGTGTCAGGCCTACAGCATGTACTCTGCCAACCTCTGCCAGTGCACAGTGCCACTCATATCTGGTGTCACAATAGCTTGCATTTAAAAACAAAAACACTTTTTGACTGTAATCTAATAGCAGTCAGTGTCCTTCAAGCGGGTGTCAGGCCTACAGCGTGTACTCTGCCAACCTCTGCCAGTGCACAGTGCCACTCATATCTGGTGTCACAATAGCATGCATTTAAAAACAAAAATTTTTTTTTCACTGTAATAGATTGAAAAGCAGTTTGTTGTCTTCAAGCGGGTGTGTCAGGCCTACAGCGTGTACTCTGCCAACCTCTGCCAGTGCACAGTGCCACTCATATCTGGTGGCACAATAGCGTGCATTTAAAAACCCAAAAACTTTTTTCACTGTTATAGATTGAATAGCAGTTGTCTTCAAGCGGGTGTGTCAGGCTTACAGCGTCTACTCTGCCAACCTCTGCCAGTGCACATTGCTACTCTTATCTGGTGTCACAATAGCATGCATTTAAAAACCAAAAAACTTTTTGGACTGTAATATAATAGCAGTCAGTGTCCTTCATAAGTGTGTGTCAGGCCTACAGCGTGTACTCTGCCAACCTCTGCCAGTGCACAGTGCCACTCTTATCTGGTGTCGCAATAGATTGCATTTAAAAACCAAAAAACTTTTTTCACTGTTATAGATTGAATAGCAGTTAGTTGTCTGCAAGTGGGTGTCAGGCCTACAGCGTGTACTCTGCCAACCTCTGCCCATGCACAGTGCCACTCATATCTGGTGTCACAATAGCGTGCATTTAAAACCCCACATTTTTTTACACTGTTATAGATTGAATAGCAGTTAGTTGTCTTCAAGCGGGTGTGTCAAGCCTACAGCGTCTACTCTGCCAACCTCTGCCAGTGCACAGTGCCACTCATATCTGGTGTCACAATAGCATGCATTTAAAAACAAAAAAGTTTTTGACTGTAATATAATAGCAGTCAGTGTCCTTCATAAGTGTGTGTCAGGCCTACAGCGTGTACTCTGCCAACCTCTGCCAGTGCACAGTGCCACTCATATCTGGTGTCACAATAGCTTGCATTTAAAAAAAAAAAAAAACGTTTTTGACTTAATCTAATAGCAGTCAGTGTCCTTCAAGCGGGTGTCAGGCCTACAGCGTGTACTCTGCTAACCTCTGCCAGTTCACAGTGCCTCTCATATCTGGTGTCACAATAGCATGCATTTAAAAACAAAAAACATTTTTTCACTGTAATAGATTGAAAAGCAGTTTGTTGTCTTCAAGCGGGTGTGTCAGGCCTACAGCGTGTACTCTGCCAACCTCTGCCAGTGCACAGTGCCACTCATATCTGGTGGCACAATAGCGTGCATTTAAAAACCCAAAAACTTTTTTCACTGTTATAGATTGAATAGCAGTTGTCTTCAAGCGGGTGTGTCAGGCCTACAGCGTCTACTCTGCCAACCTCTGCCAGTGCACATTGCTACTCTTATCTGGTGTCACAATAGCATGCATTTAAAAACCAAAAAACTTTTTTGACTGTAATATAATAGCAGTCAGTGTCCTTCATAAGTGTGTGTCAGGCCTACAGCGTGTACTCTGCCAACCTCTGCCAGTGCACAGTGCCACTCTCATCTGGTGTTGCAATAGATTGCATTTAAAAACCCAAAAACTTTTTTCACTGTTATAGATTGAATAGCAGTTAGTTGTCTGCAACCGGGTGTCAGGCCTACAGTAGTATAGAATAATAATAATATAGTATAATATAGTGTAGTATTGTTTAATAGAGTATAGAATGGTTTGGTAAAGTATAGCAGAGAATAAAATTGTATAGTATCGAACAGCATAGTCTAATATAATCTTAACTAGTATAGTAGAGTATAGTTTAATATAGAATAGTATAGTGTAGTTTAACCCCTTAAGGACCAAACTTCTGGAATAAAATTAAGGGGTTAAAGGGACACTCCAGGCAGCCAGACCACTTCTGCCCATTGGAGTGGTCTGGGTGCCAACTCCCACCACCCTTAACCCTGCAAGTGTAATTATTGCAGTTTTTATAAACTGCAATAATTACCTTGCAGGGTTAAGTCCTCCTCTGATAGACAGCCACTAGAGGGAGTTCCGTGTTCTTAGAACATAAAGAGCGTTTTAAATGACGCTGGAAGTCCTAATGCTCTGCATGAGCACCTCCAGTGTCGCCGAAATCCCCATAGGAAAGCATTGAATAATGCTTCCTATGGGGAGATCTAATGCACGCCATTGCCGGGCATGCGCATTAGGTCACCCCCGCGGACGTCAGCCGGAGCCTGACCCAACGCCAAGGGATATCGGCGCTGGATTCAGGTAAATCACTGAAGGGGTTTTAACCCCTTCAGCAACATGCAGTGGGGCGTGGAAGGGAGGGGGGCACTGCAGGATTCTGCAGTGCCAGGAAAACTGATTTGTTTTCCTAGCACTGGAGAGTCCCTTTAATATAGTATAGTAAGTATAGTATAATGTAGTATAGTTAGTACATTTTAACATTAACAGTATAACAGTACAGTATAACAGTACAGTATAATATAATATAGTATAGTATGGTATGGCATAGTATAATATAATATAGTACAGTACAGCATTGTACAGTATAGTACAGTGTTGTATAATATAGTATAGTGTGATGTGGTATAGTATAATATAGTATAGTACAGCAGCATTGTACAGTATTGTATAATGTGACAAAAGCACCTTCGTCACTGGGATTTGGAGAGGCCTGCTTGCCAGCCTCTTGCCCTGTGACTATGGCCCCTGGGATATATTGCCCGTTAAAAACACTATTTGGGCATATTGGATTTTAAAGGCACTCTTTCTGCCCCTTGGACTTTTAAGTGGAACAGATTTAAACATGTGGCGGAGCCATCCTAAATTGTCCAGCAGTGTTTTTCCATCGAGTGTATGGAACTGTTTTGGGCATGGGACCATGTGCACAGTGGGGCAAAAATAAGACATTCCTGAACCTCTGAACCAATCTGGGTGATCTTTGGATATGTTGTTCACCCAGATCGGGTCTTTTAGGGGATGTGAGGGATATGTTGTATTTTGGGGTACTTTTGTTTTTTTTAAAAAAATGTATGTTTTTTCTGTTTAGAGTTAATTGAGTTAGTCCATTGTCTTAATTAATTGAACCACAGGCAGAGGGGATGGCTTGTGTGCTGTATGTGGGAGTGTCGGACATTGTTGTATTGTTCTGATTGGTTTGTGTCCTCTGGCCTGAGGAATTGTATAAATTGTGAGTGCTTGCTTGCACCTGTCACGAATCTCGGAACCAAACACGCTAACACACACACAGAGAAAAGGTGCAGTACCGGACCTTAGAGTGGCCGGGCTAAGCACACAAAGAATAGTCAGGAAACAAGCCGAGTAAGGGGAACCAGAAGACAGAATAACGAGAGACAAGCCGAGGTCAAAGGGTAGGAGAAAGTCGCAAAGTTGGATACACAAGCCAGAGAGTACGTAACCAGAGAGAAACACAAGTTCAGTAGCAATACTAGCAAGCAAAGACCACAACAGGGTAGAGAGAGACAGGAAAGGTAAGAATTAACAATCACACGTGGGAGATATCTATAGTCAGGTGGCTGACCCCGGCGTTTATAAAACTGGGCGGTCTCCCAGCGTGCAGCGTCATGCATGCTGCCGCTGGGGGACGGAGAGGAAGACGCGGGCGGCATCCGAGGCTGGGAGGATGCCGCCCGCCGAGCGTACGCCGGGAAGGGGACCGCGGACGGCTGGATGGTGAGTGCCGCGAGCGGACTGAAGCCTCCCCTCGCAGCCGTCCGCGGGATCCTGACAGCACCCTTCATGAAGTCTTGGCTCATGTTTGGGGAATTGGAGAACTACACTCTGGGGATTGCTATAATCACTATACTTCCCAGAGTATAATCACTAGATCTTGTAAGAGCTGTTCCTGTTTTGCTCTCTGGACTTAGGAGAGGTCCACCCACTGTAGGCTGGAGCCTGGTCTTGGGTGTTGGGTGAGTGGAGGGCGGCAAAACCCCAACCAAGCTGCGGCGGTTCGTGGGGTTTGCAGTGGTTATGGTGTCAAGTGCGGTGCTGATGGTCCTTGGCGAGCACTAGGAGCATCGTTCGACTGAGACACCCAGTCGGAGTGGCAGGCGGTCTGTCACATATAATATAGTATAGTGTACTGTGGTATCAGGGCCGGTGCCAGGATTTTGGGGTACATAGGCGAAGATGCATTTTTCCGCCCCCCTCTAAAATTAACATCTTCACCTATGTGCCTCCTAACCAGCCCCTCCCTCTTCCCCGTCCCTTAGTGTTCCTCTCCCCTCCCCCCTCCTTTCCCTGTCCCTTGGTTTTTCTCTCCCCTCCCCTCTCTGTCCCTTGGTGCACCCCCCACCCTCTTAGCGGTCACACTCCCCTTCCTGGTATGCCTCCTAACTGTCTGCGTTGCGGAGCAGACCCTCTACAGGAGCTTCAGTTTTCTGTAGCTGGCTGGACTGACAGGAAGTGCTCTCTCAGTGACCAGGTACAGGAAACAGAAGCTCCTGTACTGCGCTCCACTCCGCCACGCTACACTCACTAACAGCCACACACACTCAATGACAAACACACAGACGTCACTGACAGACACAGACTCACTGATCTGACACACACTCATTCATTGACAGGCACACACTCAATCACAAACATAATCTCACTGATTTGACAGACACTCACAAACACACACTCATACACTGACAGACACACACATTCATACAATCATTCACAGACACACACATACACACACACTCACAGACAAACACATACACAGACACACACACAGAAACACTCACAGACAAACACACAGACACACACTCACAGACAAACACATACACACATACACACACTCACACATACACATACACACACACTCACAGACAAACACATACAGACACACACTCACAAACACACACTCACACATACACAGACACACACTCACAGACACACACATACAGACACACATATACAGACACACATATACAGACACACACTCACAGACAAACACATACACACACAGACACATACACACACTCACACATACACAGACACACACACTCACAGACAAACACATACAGACACACATATACAGACACACACTCACAGACAAACACATACACACACAAACACATACACACACACACACTGACAAACACATACACACACACACACACACAAACACATACACACACACACTCACAGACACCTACACACACACACTCACAGACAAACTCACACATACACTTTCAGACACACACTCACAGACACACACACTCACAGACACACACATACACAGCCACACACACACACAGCCACACACACACACACACACTCACAGACACACACATACACAGCCACACACACTCACACATACACTTTCAGACACACACTCACAGACACACACACACAAACACATACACTCAGACAAACACACACTCACACATACACTTTCAGACACACACACATTAATAATAAATATCCACCCAGCCTCCCTACCTGGAGAGAGCTGGTGTGGATGTGTCCCTGGGGTCCAGTGGGGCTTCAGTGCAGCGAGCGGCAGCAGTTCTAATGAGAGGCGGCGAGGGAGCTCTAACCTGTCTGCTCTGCTCCCTCGCGGGCTGTCTGCTGATGCCGGGAGCCGGAATATGACGTCATATTCCGGCTCCCACAGAATCAGCAGACGGCGCGCGAGGGAGCAGAGCAGACAGGTTAGAGCTCCCTCGCCGCCTCTCATTAGAACTGCTGCCGCCCGCCGGGGGTCCAGAAGGTGACCTGGCAGGAGGGAGCGCTTCCCTCCTGCCGGTCACCGAAATCTTGCGCCCCCAGAGCCGGTGCGCCCTAAGGCGGCCGCCTGTGCCGCCTTATGGACGCGCCGGCTCTGTGTGGTATTGTATAATATAGTATAGTACATCATTGTACAGTATTGTCTAATATAGTATAGTGTGATGTGGTATAGTATAGTTTGATATGGTATAGTATAATATAATATAGTATAGAACATCATTGTACAGTATAGTACAGTATTGTATAATATAGTATAGTGTGATGTGGTATAGTATTATTATTATTATTATTATGATATTTATATAGCGCCATCAAATTCCGCAGTGCTTTACAATGGGTGGACGAACAGACATGTAGTTGTAACCAGACAAGTTGGACACACAGGAACAGAGGGGTTGAGGGCCCTGCTCAATGAGCTTACATACTAGAGGGAGTGGGGTAAAATGACACAAAAAGGTAAGGATAGTATTAGACTAGTGACAGTTGCAGACGAGGAATAAGTCAGGAGCTATTAACAGTTTAATTGATACGCTTTTATGAAGATGTGGGTTTTTAACGATTTTTTGAAGGAGTGGACGCTAGGTGAGCATCTAACAGAGGAGGGAAGCGAGTTCCACAGGCAGCCCTCAAGAAATCTTGAAGGCGAGCATCAGAGGTGGGAGTACGGACAGAAGATAGACGTAAGTCTTCAGCAGATCGTAAGGGCCTAGACGGGACATACTTGTATATAAGGGAGGATAGATAGGTGGGAGCAGCATTATGTAGCGATTTGAAAGCAAGAACCAGAATTTTAAATTGAGCTCTATATTTTATAGGGGAGGTGCGGGCGGACAGGAAGATGAGCCTCGCTGCAGCATTCATTATGGACTGTAACGGCGCAAGTAAGAAGCACGAAAGACCACTGAGAAGCGTATTACAATAGTCAAGGCGAGAAAGGACAGTGGAATGGACCAACACCTTAGTCGCATCTGGCGTTAAGGAGGGGCGGATGCGACCAATGTTTTTGAGATGAAAATGACAGGATTTGGCGATAGATTGAACATGAGGCTTGAAGGAGAGGTCGGCGTCATAGAGAACACCTATGCAGTGAGCCTGCGTGGTGGAGCTGATGGTAGCACCGTTGACTTGGAGGGAGACAGACACAGGAGTAACAACACTTGAGGGAGGAAAGACCAGAATTTCAGTTTTGGTCAAGTTTAGTTTAAAGAAGTGGGCAGCCATCCTGTAAGAAACAGCAGAGAGGCAGTCAGAGACACTTGTCAAGAGGGATGGGGAGGGATCAGGAGAGGACAGGTAGATTTGCGTGTCATCTGCATAGAAATGATATTGGAAGCCAAAGGAGCTAATGAGTTTACCAAGGGAGGCAGTATAGATGGAGAACAGGAGAGGACCAAGGACTGAACCTTGGGGGACACCATCAGCAGGGCCGGATTAACATAGGGGCTGATGGAGCTGCAGCTCCAGGCCCAGGCCCATGGAATAGGCCCATTAAAAAAAAAAAATAAAATTTTTTTTTTTTTTTTACACACTACTCTTAGGTTTGCCACCTGACTGGTATTTTACTGGCACAGACAGTATTTGAGGCTGCCTGGCCGTGCCGGTATTGCAGTAATACCGGCAATACAAATTCAGGTATTTTTCTCAGAATAAATGGAGATTACTCTGCAATACCAGCACCGGCCAGTAGGGGGTCACTGTGTGTGGAGAGAGGCAGGGATAGGAATTTACAGCATATCCCTCCCTGCCTCTCTCTACTACTCACTGATCAGTGGGGGAGCAGGTACACAGCACAGAGTCCAGACAGCAGCTCCCAGCCTGCAGAGATAGACTACAGCTCAGGTAAGTGAGGGATGGGGGAAAGGAAGCAGGGACGCATGGGGACACTGAGACACTAGGGACACTGAGACACTAGGGGACACATGGGGACACTGAGACACTAGGACACATGGGAACACTGAGACACTAGGACACATGGGGACACAGACACTGGGAGACCTGGAAACACTGAGACACTTGAAAACATGGGGACACTGAGACACTAAGGGACACTGGGACACATGGGGATGCTGAGACACATGGGGACGCTGTGAGACATAGGGACATTGGGAGACATTGGGACACGGAGACACTATGTCCTCATTTCTCCCAGTATCCCCATGTCCCCCATCCAGTGTCGCTAGTGTCTCAGTGTCCCCAAGTCTCCCAGTTTCTGTGTCCATGTCTCTCAGTGTGCCTAGTGTCCCCATGTGTCCCTATATGTCCCAGTGTCCCCATGTCTATGTCCACAACTGTCCCCATGTCTCCCAGTGTCCCCAAGTGTCTGTCTCCCAGCCAGTGTCCCCTAGTCTCCCAGTGTATGTGTTCCCATGTCTCTGTGTCCCTAGTGTCTTAGTGTCCCCAAATGTTTCAGTGTCCCCATGTCTCCCAGTGTCTGTGTTCCTAGTGTCATAGTGTGCCTAGTGTCCCCATGTCTCCCAGTGTCCCTATATGTCCCAGTGTCCCCATGTCTATGTCCACAACTGCTCCCATGTCTCCCAGTGTCCCCATGTCTCCCAGTGTCTGTGTTCCCATGTCTCTGTGTCCCTAGTGTCTTAGTGTCCCCAAATGTTTCAGTGTCCCCATGTCTCTGTGTTCCGGGGTCTCTCAGTGTCCCCGGGTCTCTCAGTGTCCCCGGGTCTCTCAGTGTCCCCAGTATCCTAGTGACATGGGGACACACAGACATTGGGACACTGGGAGAAATGGGGACACCGAGACACTGGGAGACTAGGGGACTGGGCGACATGGGGACACTGTGATACATAGGGACTTGGGTGACTTGCGAGACTGAGACACTGGGAGCAATCCATCTATACAGCAGAATCAAACTGTGAGTAGTTTTTGGTGATTTTACAGAATTTTCTCTTATGTCACTCCTTGTGATTATACAAATGATTAAGGCTGGTATTTTTTTCCAAGAAAGGTGGCAACCCTAACTACTCTTCACATACTCTTGCTTAAAGCAGCACTATAGGGTCAGGAACACTATCATGTATTTCTGACCCTATTATGTTAAAACCACCACCCTGGCCCCTTCTTGCCTCCCTAAGTATAGTAAATATAACTTGTATTCAAGTCTGCAGCTGCTGGCTCTGCCTCTGAACTGACTGTCTGCTGACATCATCAGAAGTGGTGGTCTGAGCAAATTACAATACTTCCCCATAGGATTGGCTGAGACTGTCAACTAGGCAGATCAGAGGCAGAGCCAGCACAAGTCCAACATAGCCCTGGCCAATCAGCATCTCCACATAAACATAAATTGAATCAATGCATATCTATGAGGAAAGTTCAGTGTCTGCATGCAGAGGGTGGAGACACTGAATGGCAGTGCTGCACACTAGGCAGTACTGCCCCGGGAAGCACCTCTAGCAGCCATCTAAGGAGTGGACAGTGGAGTTATTTTCTCTGAAAAGACAGTGTTTACTGCAAAAGGCCTGAATGGAATGATTCTACTTACCAGAACAAATACAATAAGCTGTAGTTGTTCTGGTGACTATAGTGTCCCTTTAAGTATGGAAGCTTAAGAGGGATGTATGGGAACAAAACTTGTGTGGACTGGCTGACAATAAAATTAGTTTAGGTAATGCAGACGTTGGTCTCTCTAACACTGTGGCATGTCCCCTTTCTTTTACACTCACTATATACACCTTTTCTCTGTCTCAGACTATATACCAGGATCTTCTGCCTGCTAGTAAGAAGATAAGGAGACAAGTGGACCAGCGAGTGCTAGGGGACAGTCCTTAGAAAGCATGGAGTGAGCGCATCATTAGACACATTTATGTCAAGCTCAGGGTGCTGCCTGCATAGTATGCCCTTAGTTGGACAGCCTGCAGGATTGGCGGGCAGCCTGACATGCATTCATGCCAGGCTGTCCTTCAAATTCTTTGGACAGATGTGCCCCCTTTTTGGGCATGTTATCCCCTTTTGGCAGGCCTGGTCATGTTCTCCCCTTTTGGCAGGTCTGGTCGCACCAGTGGCCCACCATTTTACCCCGCCCATTGACTTCCTGCTTCACTGGACACGGCTGTTAGGGATTATGGATTTACTTGAAACAGGAAAGCATAAATTAGAGAGAGATTAGCATGGAGTATGTGTTGTTTTATAACTGCATCCTATGAGTTTCCCTCCAGCACCATCTCCATCAGATACATGACGCTTTGGAGGTATGACTGTTTTAGTGTTTTTGGTCGATAAGATTCCGTAATTAGGCCCATCATAATTGTCAGCACCAGGCCCAGTGTGCTCTTAATCCGGCCCTGACCATCAGAGAGGAGTTGGGGAGCAGAAGCAGAGCCAGAGAACGAGACACTGAAAGAGCACTGGGAGAGGTATTGCGGAGGATGAGAAGAAGCTGTTGATGATCAACAGTGTCAAAAGTTGCAGACAGGTCAAGGAGAATTAGGATAGAGTAGTGACCACGAGATTTTGCAACAAGTAGATCATTGGATACTTTGGTCAGTGCCGTTTCCACAGAGTGCTTAGCGTGGAAACCAGACTGAAGCAGGTCTAGCAGAGAGTTGGACTCGAGGAAGTCTGTCAATCTCGCATACACAATTCTTTCAAGGATCTTGGATGCAAAAGGCAGTAGCGAGATAGGACGATAGTTGGATGGGGAGTTAGGGTCAAGATTGGGCTTCTTTAGAATTGGGGTTACAGTTGCATGTTTGAAGGGCGATGGAAATATACCAGAGGAGAGAGCGAGATTGAGAATTTTAGTGAGAGCTGGAGAAGAAGACAGAGTACGGATGAGATGCAAGGGAATTGGATCTAGGAAGCAGATGGTGGGGCGGGAGGACTGGAGCAGAGCAGAAACCTCTTCCAATGTAGCGGGTGCGAATGAACAAAGAACAGCAGAGGGAGTGAAGTTAGGGGAAGTATTGTAAGGGTAAGAAGAAAGATGAGATATCTCTTCTCTGATTGTAGAGATCTTGTCAGTGAAGTGAGTTGCAAAGTCTGAGGCGGTCAAGTTAGTAGGTGGAGGAGGAACAGCAGGGCGAAGAAGAGAGTTAAATGTGTGAAATAGTCGTTTGGGTTCGCGGGAGAGTGTGGTTATGAGGGTATTGAAGTAATTAACTTTTGCAGAGGAAAGAGCCAAGCTGTATGAGCTCAGCATAAATTTATAGTGGAGACTTTCTCCAACAGCGTTCAGCAGTTCTGGAGCATTTTTGAAGGTATCGAGTGAGCTTGGTGTGCCAGGGTTGTTGTTGGGGGCGCCTGCGGCGTTTAAATGTACAAGGTACCATGATGTCTAGTTGAGAGGAGAGGGTGGAATTGTAGAAGGAGGTTGCAGAACTAGGACAGGTAAGGTTTGAGATAGGTAAAAGGAGAGCTTGGAGATTAGTGGAGAAATGCTCTAGGTCAAGACATTGGAGGTTACTGTGAGAGTGATGTTCAGACGGTGGTGTCAATTGGGTCTTAGGTATGCCAATGTCAATAGTCAGCAGATGGTGGTCAGATAGAGGAAAAGGAATATTGGAGAGATTAGAGGCGGTACAGAGGTTGGTGAAGGCAAGATCAAGAGTGTTTCCCGCTGTATGGGTTGCTAAATTGGACCATTGCATAAGGCCAAAGGAGGAGGTTACAGAGAGCAGACGAGAGGCAACAGTGCAGTTGGGGTTGTTGATTGGGATATTGAAATCTCCAATTATAAGGGAAGGAGTGCTAGATGAGAGGAAGTGGGGAAGCCAGGAAGAAAAGTGCTCAATGAATATTCTAGGATAACCAGGGGGATGGTAGATGATAGCAATTCTTAAAGGAGTGGGTTTAAATAGGTGGACAGTGTGAACTTCAAAAGAAGAAAAGGATAGGGCAGGGGGAGTTATGATTGGTTGAAAGGTGCATTGAGGGGAGAGAAGGATGCCTACGCCGCCTCCTTTACAGTTGAGTCTGGGAGTGTGAGTGTAATATAATATAGTATAGTATGATATGGTATAGTATAATATAATATAGTATAGAACATCATTGTACTGTACAGTATAGTACAGTATTGTATAATATAGTATAGTGTGATATGGTATAGTATAATATAATATAATATAGCATTGTACAGTATTATAATATATATAATATGTTATAGTAAAGCATAGTATAGTATAATATGGTATGGTATATTATTATATAGTATAGTGCAGAGTGATATGGTATAGTATAATGTAGTATATTATATTATGTTATAGTAAAGCATAGTATAGTATAATATGGTATGGTATATTATTATATAGTATACTGTAGTATATTATATATTAATATATTATGTTATAGTAAAGCATAGTATAATATGGCATGGTATATTATTATTTGTGTACGGGATTATGGAAGGGGCGCACATTAAACTGTGTGTAATTTTAATATATGAGAGTCGGTTGAGGTGTGCCGAAACCGACGTGAGGTTAGGCCTGCAAAAGAGGGCCCACCCGGGTATAATGATATATGAAGAGGGTGTGGTGGGAGGGAATTTCCGAAATCGTCGCAGACAGGTGAGTAAGGGGATTAGCTGGGTTTAAATAGTCACAAAATCCCTCCCACAACTTCAGGCATACGCCTTCTATTTGTGTACGGGATTATGGAAGGGGCGCACATTAAACTGTGTGTAATTTTAATATATGAGAGTCGGTTGAGGTGTGCCGAAACCGACGTGAGGTTAGGCCTGCAAAAGAGGGCCAAAAAGTGTGTGACATTTATTAAACATAACAAATCATTTAGACATATTATAGAAAGCGAGCCTGATTTCTTTCTGGATTTGGAATGTACCGGTTGTATGTCGAGGACTTCCAGCGACCCATCTTCTCTACAAGACGAGTTGGAACTGGACGACTTGAGGCTGCTGTGGCGGCCCTAACACGGAATGAATGTCCCGAGAAGGAATTCGGATTGAGGCCAAGACTAACAAGCAAGGAGCGAATGTATAGCATGAACTGTTTGAGAGATGTGGCAAAAATTGTACGAGCAACCGTTATAATCGGAACGCATTTAGTATCTTGAACCACCTACAATACTTACACATATCATAGGCCGTGGAGTACGTTTGCTTAGTATTAGTGGCAAATCTTACCTGCGTAGACACTAATTTCAGGCGTGATCGATACCTTTTTTGACCTGCAGAGGAAATCTGGACTGCGTGTTATTTTATCTCGACCGTTATGTTTAAGCAAGGTCCTACTTCTGGACTTCGGAAGTGGCTAAAGCGGAGGATACTGCAGGGGACTGGAGCTAGTTCTTGTAGCATGCTGTGAGGAGGAAGGGAACGAAAATAAGTTTATATTATGCAAAATTCAGAAGCCCATTGAGCTTCCTCGTGAAGTAGAGCTGCTAGCTAATGGGTACCAGTAGGTGAAGAAAAGGACTATCCCGTAAGAGTTGAGGCCGTGCTAGTAGCCCTGTGTTTGAGAGAAGCCCTACCTACGACTTGGGTCATGTGGACATGGATCATCTATGCGTGGCAGGGTATTAACTTCTTGTGGAAGAGCGTTAACCTGACCGCACACGTGCGATTACCTGCATTAAACCATAGCGAAAAAGGACTGAAACAGGCGCCTGATGAAACTGCCGTGATGTGAATCGAAGAACAGAATGCGAGGCCGTGACCCACCGTAGGGAAATGTTTGCACGAGAGAGGAACCTGAAAATAAACTTTGACTAAATTCGAAGATGATATGTGCTCGTATAGCAAGTACCCTATAGCAGTTACTTGGTGGGCATGAGATCGTAAAAGATTGTACTCCAGGATGCATAAGGTGTTACGCCTTAGATCAAAACATCCAGCATGACCGAAAGTAACTCCCGATGGACTACTTAAGCATACATAAAGAGAAGCGTGAACAAGGACCAATGCGTGACTAATGAATTGACTGCGCATGGAGGACCCTGTGGATGTCAGGCGTGCAGACAAGTCCCTAATTAGTAGATTAAGGATTCGAATTGTATTTGTTTGGCCAAAAAGGAGGCGGAGTGATGCCTCGATGTTCGATATGAAACAAGTGGGAATTCTGTTCACCTGGTCCGATCAGATGGCTAAAGCTTACCAGAGTAGCCGGGTACGATAGTACTGAAATACTGTTTTGCATCAACGCAGGAGTATGTAACGCACGATCGAAACTTAAGGCGGGAAAAAGAACGCTAGGATACCTGCAGCGGTTATGGGATCTAAAACATAGTGATTACGCTCGACGGGTCTGGGGTGTGCCGCCCACCCCCCCTCCCCCCCCCAGCTTACTAGGAGCGTGAGCGTGAGTGCGTGTGTGCTGGCCGACTAGCTAGTGCCGCAATGCGGCGAAACGATTACACTAGGTTGGTGACAGGTGAGGCCCTGCTAGTTGCCAAGCGGCTTGAGAGGCTCTATCTATGCGTTGGCGTGAGGGGGTAGCGTGGCCACTGAATGAGGTGGCGGGGTGTCGGCCTCTCGGTGACAGTTAAACATAAGATAGAATGGGAGTGACGGATGAGGCCCTCCCTATGCCACAATGCGAGGCGACTAACTATGATTTGGCCCGAGGGGCAAAGTACCTCCAAGTATGAGGATGGGTGTTGGCCTCGCGGGACCACTAACCTATGGCGAAGAAGCCAGGGGGAATAACAACTAGTGGACACCTAGGAACCTAACAGCCAGCAGTTGCTAACTAAGATGGAAGGTCGGGTAGTGAGAGAGGACACGCTACAGAGCGAAACGTGGGTAGCAATGAGGTAGGATCGTACGTTCTGAGCAAAACTGGAGTGTCCAGCGAGCATGTGGGGTCCAGATGGTTGGGACGTATGAACTGGAATGCGTGTATGATCGTATGTACGGCCCTCGGGGCTCGTGGTGCCAGACCGTGGCCTTGATTCGAAAATGTACTGCGAATTTTTTTTTTTTTTTTTTTGTAGTAAGTACATATATATAAATACATATGCAGACCTTGTACATAGAATAGTGAAAACACGTGCTAGCCGTTGCCGAGGCCCGCTCACTAGAACTGCGGCGTGAAATGAGATGCACTTGCCCGGAACATATGTGCTTGACTGCGTAGGAATACGCCGGGTTGTCATTTAACGCATATGCTACACCGACTGAGGATGAATGAGGACTGGTACGGATAATGCATTGCTTGTAGCGTAAATGCCGTGAACCGAAGACCCTCGCAATGGTGAGCGGGTGAAGGAAAGCCAGTGTGGCGTTCGCTGCAAACTACCCAAAATCGGTGCTCCTAATCGGATGCCCGTATGACGTCCTGCAATGCCACCAGCAAGTCAATTAAGCCCTCTGAGGGGATTATGTTTACGTATGAAGGAACTAACCGTGCGTTGGAAGCCTTCACTCCGTTGTAACTCGTCATGAATGTGCAACCGTGCACAGACAATGGGAGAGGGGGGAGTGGGATCACCTTCCCACCCAGTATACAGACAGCGTAATGTAGACAAGACACTGTGTGCAAAGACTATCCGCATGCAGCGTGTGAGCGGCACCGAGTCTGTGCGTTGCGGGTAGCGCGGGAGGAGTGTAATAGTATTCTAAGGCTGGAGAGTTAGCGATCTAACAGGTGTGCAGAACCTTGACATATACGCAGAAACGTCCGTTAAATTTAAGCCTTCCATCAGTACAGTATTAGTGGAATTCGAGTCCACATGTGTGGGCAGATGACTGGGCTCTTTAATGCAATAATGACTCAGTGGGGAACTTTAAGTGTCTAGAACGATTTAAAGCGTGTAACGTACCGAATCCCCTGATGTCGAAGTCGTCTGCTCACTATTTAGTGAATAAACGCCCATGTGCGGTTATCATCCTGTCCTCTTTGTCTAAATCACTGTTGAATTAATGAAAAGCGGCAAGACTGCAGATCAATTGCCCAATCCATCATGTGACGAATTCTGCACCTGAGCAGTGCAAACGGACACGGAGAAAAATGAACCAGGCATTTTGCCAGTAGAATTTAGAGACGGGGCATTAAACTTTCAAACTCGATGTATTATCGGACTGTGTCCCAAAATTATGAGACAGGGAACTCTGGGAAATGTAGTCGAACAACAGCTGGAGATGGCAGTCCTCAAGCGCTGCCTACAGTATGTGGAGCAAATATTGTATGGTATACATAAATAATTAGGGCAAGCATTTAAGTTCTGTAAAATAATTCGAATGCAGAATTCCGCCAAAATCAATTATAAACATAAAGGAATATGAAGGCCGCTGGCAATTAAACTCGAACCGTGGCACTCGGGGGACTGAGAATTCAATGTAACACTCTCCACCCACCACCAGAAATCCCTCTCCGCACATGGAGTAAAAGTCGTGCGCTCGCATTAACCCGGAATGTGCCGACCCCCATGAGAGTGAAACAAGCATGTGAAAGTCGTAAGTCTAAATACATTCATTGACCAGCGATACGATAAATTTAAAAAGTGAAGGAAGCCGTTTTGTCCACAGAAGCATGTCACCTACTCTGCATGGTGTTCAGACACGGCCTGTGAAATGCGCAATACCAGGAGGAGGCAGCTTGGTGATAGAGAGATACACACCGGTCCCAGGAAGTTAGTAACGGGTTCAGCTTCCCATAAATCAGAAATAACGAGTGCGATTGTGACTTGTGGGTCCAGCAATGCAGCGGCAGAATCTATTATCCTGCTGGCAAATACACATGAGCCTGGGAGAATGGGATGAGTGTGCGTGCGTATATGTATGTGCGTCTGTGTACAGGTCCCTACGTGCCAGGTTATATGGACCAGAGTTTGGCAATATATCGTTACCTTGTGCAATGAGCGAACACTAATGTATGCTATGGCATCAAGGAGATTACCAGCTGCATGAACGGCCCAGCGACTGGCTACTTAGAATCTTGGTCTTATGACTTTATCACCAAAAGGTCAGTGGCAATAAAAATTATACAATTATATCCACTGCATCCAAGAGCACGCAATTTATAGATTGAGTCATATGCCAACATCTGACCAAATATCTGTAAGATAGTAATTGTGTACGGCGTGAAGCATAGACTGACGGAAGTACACCAACACTCCATACATAATTGCGCGCCGAGACGAACTGGCTGTACGGAGAAAGGAATACCGACAAGTGAAAATGCGTATGAAGAGGATGTATAGAACGAAGATCATCGAAATGGACTTACAGTTTGAAAACGACGGATGGCTTCCGAAGCGTACGAAAATACTCATAAACCGGCGGGCTGAGTACGAGCGTCGCGGGAGAATGACGTCAGAGGTCTGTGAAAACGGAAATGAAGGCGAATTTCCGAAATCGTCGCAGACAGGTGAGTAAGGGGATTAGCTGGGTTTAAATAGTCACAAAATCCCTCCCACAACTTCAGGCATACGCCTTCTATATAGTATACCATTGATGTTTTGCTATTAAAATATACATTTTAAACTGGTGCTTTATGCAGGGCAGGTATGATCTAAAAACTGTCAAAATAGTTCATGTTTCATAAACAAATCCCTTACAAACATGGATTCTTGTCTGCAAGCTAGCATAGCAACATCTTATCTTTATGACAAATACAACCTTGTAAAGAGGGGTCCAATCCAGCTTTTTAATTTAGGTAAGAAAACAAAACATTGTGTGAATTCAAGTTTCTAAAGTCAATCACCGGGCTGAGCCATCGGCGCCCACCAATATCCACTAGTCAAGGACAACTCAACAGGCAGCCCAAGTGTTAATTCTGTGCAGAGATCAGAAATAGTCAGGATCTAGGACACATTACTGGTGAAGGCAACCAGACTGTTACACAATGAACCCAAAGAATCCCATTATTGCCAACAATGGGCAGCCAATAATGGCTTATTGCGGAGATATCCCATCGAATAACACAAGACCTCGGAGAGGAAGAATTTAAGAGAATGTGGACGCCTCCCTGTCGTACAGCAATACAGTAAGTGCTCTTTGCTACATCCCTTTTCTGGGAGACGGTGACACACTGCATTTATCTCAAACCGCTATTGATCCCAGCTCTATAAAAATGATTACACTTGACCCCAGTCTGCACCCTCTTCATTGTCTTAGCGAAGGATAGAAAATAGTGTAAAGCCACAAGATGTCTAGAGAGCCCGAGCGCTGGGGGAGGTGATGAGTGGCGATGGGAAAGAGGCAATGTACTGTGAACATTTCCAAATGAAAAAACAGACTGGATACAATTAATGGTTTTCTCTCCCCCTTCTCCTTGTTTTTTACAGAGTGGAAGATTCAAGGATTTTCCTCTATCCTGACCTCTCTTTACACCTGCTCCATTCTCTTCCAAACACTCATGCTGTTGGAGAGAGTCTGAGTTAATTGCTCCCGGCTGCTTTTAAACCTCGCTTTGTGCTTCTGTCGGAGACCTGCGGCGTTCGATCAGTGATATAAACTGTCTCGTTTTAACAATTAATGAAATTGCAAAATGTGATCGTTCAAATGATATAGCATGTAGCATCCATTTACTTATGAAAAAGAAAGAGTTAAAAAGTAAAATTTCAATTATAAAAAAACTACTTCTGTTCCGATCTTAGGCTAGGAGGGAAATGGGGTCCTTAAACAAGGTGTCTTTTCAACCCTGTTTTTAGTAATGGTTGGTTAACGTTTGGCTAACACTGGCTAACGTTTTCTCAAAAAGAGTGACCGACAGTTTGTATCAATGGAAACGGGGAATAATTGATAACTTTGTCTGAGCTGACTTTATCCAAAAGTCTGATAAAGTCATCCCGAACTGAATGCTAAACCCTCTCTAGATGGTAATTATAGAAAAAGTTATATGTGGCTGACACCCAGATCAGCTGCTGGCCCGATTTATACATAATAAAAAATATATTATTTAGAGCACACAATACATTTTTCAGCAATTTTCAAACAGTCGTTCAAGGCTATGTAAAGTCACCCATCTCAAGCACAAGATATGAGGAGTTACAGTATTATTTACTAAAGGGAGAATTCGAGGTACATTTCAAATTTAAGGCCAAAGTAACTGATTTAAAGCATAGCTGACTTAGAAAATGGTTATTTGCCTTTAATTTGAAATAGACTTTCAATTCACTTTTCAATTCTCTCCATCAGTCACACTATTTGCCCATATTTTGTATCTTTCCATATTTTGTAAAACACAAGTTAAATAACCTTGAATGATTGTTTAAAAACGAAGTATAGTTTTTGTGCACGCTCTAAGCCATATTTTGGATCTAGATGCTGATTGGCTGTCCGGTATTGCTGATTGACAGTCAGCTGTGGGACGAAACCTGAAACAGACCAGAAAGCAGGTACCTGCCAGTTACCGTGATGTCCCAGTGCTGATCTGCCAGCAAACAATTAAAGGAACAGTCATAGCACCATAATCACTTCCCCTGGTATTACTATGTGATGGGTGGGTTGGAGTTATCAACTGTAAGTCCACCCACTGCGCATGTTTAATTGTTGCCTTTGGGTTACATGCAGCCAGACATTAATGCATGGTCAGATCTCTTGCCTGCTGGACTCTCAAAGCCTGGGGCCCAGGTATGGTGTTACGCTCGCAAAACCCAAAGGCCGCCCTTGTTTATAATTTAAACAGATTGAAAATTCATCACAGAAGGATGTTTACACGGCAGCATTGTCTGCTTTGACGATATGTTTAAATATTGTAATTAACAAATAAGTTTAATAATTACTGGCCAATGGCATGTAGATATCTTTACACACAATATTCTAATAAATTGGTTTGAAACAAAGAAACAGAGAATGTGATTAAAACATTTACTTAATTTGAACCATAAAAATATATAGATTTATTTGTGAATAAGCCACTTTAATTAACATGCAGTTAATCAGCTAATTGTGCTGGGTATAACACTGAGGTATAATTGATTAATAATATTTTATGTTAAGAAATTCTACATTTCATTATAGGGATCTCTGTTTAGGAATTAACGGGTAGCACTCATTTCCTGGAAAACAAACGGTTAAAATTACAATATTCATTTCTCAATGTGAATACATTATGGCAAATGAAACTTAATGTATAGACGGTGGCATAAAGTTTAATTTATCCCATTGGGATCTATTCACTAAACTCAGAATTGAGGAGAATTTACCCGATAATCGGAAATGTTTGTCCAAATCAGAAGACCTATAAAGATACCCAAGTAATATATTCAGTTCAAAACGTGTTATTCCTTTTTCAAACTCTTCAAATTCAAAGTTTAATGGATACATTTCAGTGAATAAATGAGATTTTACTAACTAGCTTCAATGTACAGCAGGTAAACGTGAGGCAGACGTATAATCTGTATCAGAGTCCGTGCTAACACCATCTTTAATCTACCTTACATACCTGTCTCTTACTCTCTCCTAAAGGGCAGCACGTTACTCTCTCCTCCAGCTCTGCTTCACTCCCACCTATTTGATTGATATTTCCTTTCCTAACGTGTCTTATACCCCACCTCCTATAGACTGTAAGCTCGTTTGAGCAGGGTCCTCTTCAACATATTGTTCCTGTAAGCTTTCTTGTAATTGTCCTATATAGTTATAGTTACATCCCCCTCTCATAATATTGTAAAGCGCTACGGAATCTGTTGGCGCTATATAAATGGCAATAATAATAATAATAATAATAATGTGATGTGACGCAAGGACAGCAACGTTTATTTTATATGAAAGAGTGCATTTAGAAGGTTTGAATAGATAAGGAACAATTATGGAACTTCTAATTTTTACTTTTATTGCTCCATAACGTATTTATTTTATAGAAAACATTGGGCTGACGTTAACTTACCTTCGTGCACTTTCTGGTCAGTGAATTCCAGGACGATCTGATTGGATAAAACCTTCAAAACTTTAAATGTAAGTTTTCCTCCTGTCTCATCCTGCAGCTCCCATGATTAGCATCCTTCGAAGAGAAGGAATTCTTACTTTGTTTATGTGCGTACCGAGCACAGGTCATAATGTACCTATGCATGTGTTCGTATCTCTACGTTTTAATATAAAAGCCAATTTTTTGCTAATCTATTCCTTTTAATACTTCTTTGTAACATTTACCTTGTAACAACGTTACCATTGTTTCTAAACGCCAAGAAATCAATACACAAAATAATGACTGGCTAAATCGAATAATATTCTAATAGGTTTGGCAAAGAATTACATATATCAAAGTTTCACAACTACTTTTACAAAGTAAATAGCATATATATGTTTCTTGGAGAGCTGTCAGTTTGAGACTATAACAAGTTGTGTCTTTGTAGCCAGCTGGAATAATTGACTACTTTCTCCATTCAGTCTATGACCAGTAGAAAATCAGAGGTATTTATTTAGAGAGCTCCTGGGGGTTGATTTACTGTGTATTGTCAGCAGTTAAGTTACCCATAAAACCCTTTAGGAGATGTATATTAACAATCAGTTCTGAGCCTGCTGCTTGCCTACTGGCCAACTGCTAATAATGCCAAAACGATCCGCAGAGCAACTAAACTCATTCTAAACAAGCAAAAAATACCTGTTAGGAGTTTAAACATCTCCCAAAGCCTTACTCCGCACTCCTGACTTCGCAAGCCCAAAAGTAACCCTTTCTGTGCCGCAACTAAGAATTGAAAATAAAAGGGAACACATTATACATTACACCGTATTTACTCAGATCTAATGCAGCATTGAATCTTATACGGATGAAATTGTTGAAATCTGGAGGTCAAACAATGTTTTTGCTGGTGAATGTAATGTGCCTTTGTACAAGAAATTACTGCTATACCATGCAATACAATATATAGATCGATAAGCGAGGACCACCCTCTGACCCGAACGAAATCCGCATTGCGACAAAGATGCGAATTACAGCTTTACTGTACACAGAGACCAAGTCTCGCATTCCCATCGCAGCGATGCAAATTTCACCCGAATAAACATAGCCCCTGCGAATTTGCATCGTATGCTCATCAGATCTAATGCACCGTTCATACTTAAATCTAAGGCACCATCGGATCTAATGCACATTCAAATTTTGGAGACTTTATTTTGCCAATAAAGGTGGGCATTAGATTCGAGTTAATATGGCATATACCTCAAACACATAAAGCACATGAAATGTGTAAAAGAGAACATTTACGGTTTGTTTGACCACCAAATAAATGGAAGTGACCCGCAATCTGTACACATGGTAAAAAATGGAAAGGAGAATGGACTTCTCCTAATAAGTAGGCAAATAACAGGGGGCAGTGCTCCACAAAAATCCCCTTATTCCTCCATCCATTGCTCGAGCCGTGGTGTATGGGTGGGAAGATAATAATTAATGATGGGCTAAGACTTCCTCCAGATCCAAAACCAGTTAGAGAACTAGTGGATAGTTGTTAACGGCAGGGCCACAGCGGCACCCAGACCACTGGACTAAGATAAAAACCAGACCTTCGTCCCATTTCAAAGATAACCCTCTTTATTTCCTCATCTACCCCACAAGTATATTTACAGGATTATTCACTGATAACCCTGATAGTATATTTTTAGAAATAGAAACCTTTATTATTTATAATTTAAATAATGTTTGTTTTAGCAGTACCCCTGTTAATTAGTTAGCTTGTCTGCGTAGCATTGCTCAATACCTGCTTTTATAATGTAAATAACAATGCTATGAGAGAACACTCGCTTTTATTTTTTATTAACGATCCAATGACTCCGGGCTCCGGCTTCCCAAATATGTATCAAAGAATTAACAAAAACGATGTCCAGCACTCCTTATTGTGATCAAAAATATATCCCTTTATTGGCAAAACAGCAACGTTTCCACTGTGTGTCTTTATCAAGCAATGTGTCATTGATATTGACACACAGTCGAAACGTTGCTGTTTTGCCAATAAAGGGATATCATTTTCCCATAACAAGGAGTGCTGGACATCTGTTTTGTTTATTCTGTGATTTACTATAGTTATACTTCCATGTGTTCTCCGCTGCAGCCCTGATAGGGTTAATATTATCTATCAGCGAGGGTCTTATCTTATCGTATCCGTGTAGGGTCTTTGGGCTCTTTAATGTTTGTTTTAGGGAACACTATTTAGTGTGGAACAGCACTAATGACAGCATAAAATAGAATTATTATATATGTGTTTACTATGCATTTAATGCCTGCCGCTGGTAAACTTTCTGGGTGTCGAAGGTTAATTGTATGTAATAATAAGAAATGAATCCAGTTATTGCCAGTTTTAACAACAAAACCTAAATGTAACTCTGGTCCATCAGACGACAGAGCTAGAATGATTCCATGTTTGTCGTACTGTCAGATGTAAAATCAGCTCAATGAAGTGGTCTGGGTGCCAGGTCCATCTAGGGTTAACCCTGCAGCTTCAAACATAGCAGTTTCAGAGAAACTGCTATGTTTACATTGAGGGTTAATCCAGCCTCTAGTGGCTGTCTCATTGACAGCCGCTATAGGCGCTTCCGCGCTTCTCACTGTGAAAATTACAGTGAGAAGATGCTGCCGTCCATAGGAAAGCATTGAGAAGACAGGTAAGTGATTAACCGCTTAATCCCTCTTGAGCCCGGCAGGAGGGGAACCCTGAGGATGGGGGGGACCCAAAGACCCTTTAGTGTCAGGAAAGAAAGCTTGTTTTCCTGGCACTATAGTGGTCCTTTAACCCCTTAAGGACCAAACTTCTGAAATAAAAGGGAATCATGACATGTCACACATGTCATGTGTCCTTAAGGGGTTAAAGTTAGTTTCCAGCCATGAAGTATTGAGAGCCGTTTGGTTTGAAATATCGCATCACCAAATTTTATAAAATCCTCTATTTTCATCTCAAAGTGTATATTTAGTTCTTTTTATAGCCAAATCATTTTTTGTTGGCCCAATACTTGAAATATTTCATATATTTACGACGGCACATATATAGTTATATTTGAAAAAATAAAAGACACAAAGAAGCCAAAAAGTGTACCTAGCAGCAAAAAAACCCACCATTAGATAATTGGTCAAGATAAAAAATAATTAGAGGAGCAGAAAAAAACTAAATCTTTAAAAGTCAGCAGCAACCTCCAATCCTTCATAAATCAAGAATCCCAAAATCCCAGGGTTACACACCATGAACAGGAACAGCTAGCGAGCTGCTGAAGCAATAAATGGTTTAAAAAGAGATGCTGTTTCATTACTAGCGCTAAATGCTGAGAGCGAGCAATTCATTGCAAAACCTAGTGGTCTGAAAACTGGCCTCCATCAGCAGCCCAGGTCTGTAGGGACGAAACGCAGGACTTATACAGCGCAAAATGTTTTATATATACAATACAGTGCCCATTCTGGGGCCATCTGCGCCCACAACATCTTAGTAAGTGAAAAGGAGGGCTAGCCTCTAGAACTCCGACCCCCACCTGGAACAATGTATCCATTCGTAACCGTGACAAAGGCTTACAGCAAAATACTGGACATTCAGATATAGCTATTATTTTTAGGTTTACATTTTCATGGAAAGTTTAATATAAGAGAAACGATCTCGAACCATGCCCAGGGTAAGCGAAGCAGTGCATTCGGTGTTTCAAACACAAACTATCAGCCCTAAGAAATGTGAGGGAGAGCAATGGTCTCATGTAAAACACGATAAGATGAGACTGAAATAAAGTGGAGCTATCCAGCACTCTGCATCTTACATGGAGGGGATGGAAACGGCAACAGAGAATAACTGAAAGCAGTTGGCTATATCAAGGTGATGAAATCATTAAAGTGACAGTAACATTCTATTCTATACTCCTGCAGCAATGAAGCAGATCACAATTTACATCACTGAAATACTTCACTATGCTTCGCTTTTCGCTCTCTCTAAAACTGTAAACCTTGATTAGGAAGTTTTTTTACAGAAAAACTGACAGATAGTATTATTAGCGGTCTATGTTTTGTGTGTTTTTCAATATTTTGAAACAATATTTATATTATTTAGCTATGAAGGGGTACAAAGGGCATATTTTGGCCATTTTGATGATTAGAGAAAGAAAATGAAATTTTTAATCTGGATTCTTATCTGACTTATAAGTTAAAGAATGCACTCTTTGCAGGTATTTTTTGTTTAGAAGACTTGAAACCCCTTGTAGCGGAGAGCTGGTATTCCGCAGGTTATCTCCACTCAAGATCCCAGTGAGGCTCAGGAACAAGTATTAAAAATCCAAAAGGCAATAATTCCAGCAGGCAAGACAATCCAACAATATCCCAATATCAATCCCAATGACTGGACGACACACAGCATGAGGAGCAGAACTGAACTTTTAATCACATAACCTTCTTTTAAAGCATTCTCCCATGCAAGGGAGGGATTTACAGTAATTACACAATACTCCAATCATACACGAGTTGCCACCTACACATCCCCTACCCTTAGTATGACACATAATCCTATTATGCAGGACACAGTTCCCCTGGTTTTCTGGATGTACCCCTAAACCTAGGGGTACCCCTTTAAATATTACATCCCCTGGTAGCCCTGATCTGGGTGAGACACATATCCCAAAATCACCCAGATTCCTGGAGGTACTAAAAAAACCGACCGCGCTGGGGTTAACAGCCGAAAAGGGTTCCATACATTTTGGCCCTGCGGTCGGTCACAGAAAAGGGAATGAAACACACGAATGGCTTGGGTTATGAGAGCTGGGGAGGATTCGGGTAAATCCCCTTGTTCGTGGGGTTCTTTCTACTGAACGGGGAGCCGTTTGGTAGTTTTTGCACGAATTGGCGGCAGTGTGGAGGTCTCATCGGTGTTTGCCTAACCAAGTGTCCAATTTGGGTTCCAGACACTCAACGGCAAAACACAGCTGTTCGGGAGTTTAAGATGGCCGCCGCCACGTGTTCGTCTCCCGAATGGCGGCCACACAGAGGACAAAGTACATACTGCATGAATTGCCAATTACCCATTTGCAACAATGTTGCAAACAGTAATTGGAGGCACACTTACTCCTGGGGTGGTCTGATTGTTAGGTAGTTTCACTTGCATAATAACTGGAGTGATTTTACTGAACAATCAGACGAATGCTGCATACACTTGACATACATAGGGCACAATTAAACCGAAAACATGCGAATATACATAATTCTGAAGACAGCCCAATGCCATCCGCTACACCCCTTTACTATTAATTATTGAGCGAGGAGGGCAACACAGGGTTATTTATTTTGGGGGGTGACTAGGAGATTGCAGACCGCTTACAACTTGGGTCCAATGTAAAAGGTCTAACTGATTGGTATCGGATATGGGCCAGGAGAATGGGAATGTCGTGGTTCAATAACTAAAGCTTTAAACAAAATGGACCAACATTGCAATTACTTACCTGAAGCTAACCTTTGTGGCAAATGCAATGTCCAATTGGTGGGTCCTCTTCAACTTCTGAAGCTTCATTTGCCCGTATTCTATGTGTGCACGAGAGTACAATACTAATGTCTATTGAGGATCCCACGTGCGAGTGGCATGTACACCCCCAAGGGTGTGGAATTAAAAATTTTCTTTTTATTTTTTGAATAGCCCCCACCTAGGCGTGGGATGAGTAGAACAATGGGATATCAACCAATTATTATATGAATAGTCCCCCCCCCCCCATTATTATTTTATTAGCATCTCACCCACCGCCCATGGGTTGAGGGACTTTAGCAAGCCCCCTCCATTTTTTTTTATAGAGTTCTCCCCCCCCCACCATATAGCTCAGCATTTAGTAGTCATGCCCTCTTCCATGGCATGGCAGTTGTGGGCATTAGGGAGGTATTAAACCATCCTTATATTAGTAAGGGGTTCATATTGGCCCTAGACTTTTTTTCAAAATTGTTTACCCCTTTTTTTAAGGTGGAATTCCGAATCTCAACATAAAAAATACAGCTCTTTTTGTTTGTTTCGTGATACGTTCAATTGGCGTTTCAGACAAATCACTGATCAGCCAAATTTCAAACATATTGCGACCAATTTGAAACTGAATGTCCAAGTTTAATAAATTGTGGGAATCCGTGAGCAGGGACAATTCTATAACAATGACCCTTATCCAAATCCTAATTCAGCTAATTCAGTCCCGCTCTTTGCTTAATCTTTTCGGCTCACTGTTTGCAGTCAATTTACTAAGAGGGTTTTCTACACAATTAATAACTCCAGGCAGAGTGTGAAAAAAGAGACAAATTTACTGAAAAGTCGAACATCTAATTTTGGGGGCTGGACAATAGCTTGTTTACCCTCCTCACTTTAAATAGTCCCTATCTTCCACCCATAGCAAAGGGATGTCCCCCAATTATGATATTAATGTGATATTATTAGTCCCCAGCCGCCGTCCAGGGGAGGAATCTATTAGCATCCCACCCAAAGCCCCATGGACAGATAACTCCAGGCAAAGTGTGAAGAAGAAAACACATATTTACTCGAGCAACTAATATGTTCTCCTGGTTTCTCTATGTATGGATATATTTTGCTGTACTGCTGTAAATATATCATTTGCACAGTTTTTCCAACACTTTTAAATCATTTGGAAATCTTATTAAATCAGGGTCTCAGACAGACGGACAGATGATAGACAGACGGACGGATTGATTGATTTAAATCTGTTGTTTTACCCTTAAATGCCTGTGTACATCTTGCCTCCTTGGGGTTAATTTATGCAAACAGTCAGAGTACGGGGAGATAGAGAAGAGCAATAAATGCTTAGGAGATGGCTGCTTGATTAAGTCCTTCACTTCATCAACACCTTTCCAGATTATAATCAATTATCAGGTCAGGCAGAACCCCGCCTGGCAGGCCGTGCAGCGCACATGCCGTCAAGATGGAATTAAATTTTATTGAAAAAGAAATATCAGGCACATTACATATGAGAAAAGGTTTCTGGCTCAGTGCCCGCATCACGCTCGTGGGGAATAGCGTCCCCTGTTACTTTCATCAGCTGAATCCACATGGCCACGAGATCAGACACATTGGGTCAGGAGAATAAATGGAAGGGACTGACAAAGATCCAAAACATGACTACGCTGAGTGTTTACTAACCCAAGCGGGTGATAGCGAGAGTCAAAAACCCCGAGTAACTCTCTGAAATTATCATCATCTCAGGTTATTTACTAAAAGCTTTTCAAGGCCGACTCCAAACACCTGCCTGTTGTCCATCATACACATTGAGGGCAGTGCCGATTGTTCTAGAAGTTTCTATGACTTAGTCATTATAGGTGGAGAACTTAACGGAAACTTATAAACACCTGAAAGTAGCTGGATACCCACTTGATGTATTTACTAAACTGAAATTTGGGCAGAATTAGCAAACGTTCGACGTTATGAGCTAAAATAGCCGAACAGAAACAGTTCTCTATCAGTTACTTTACCAATCGGCTTTTATACTCTAGACTTTGCAGGTACCTAGTCAATCCTCCGTAATATTCTGGTTAGTGAATACACCCTTTGTGGATGCATGAGGTGTCTTGAGTTTTATCTTTGCTGTAACTTGCGACATGAATTGTTACAGTATTCTCGATATACTCTGCTTTTATACTTTCTTCTCCCGATATCACAAGCTCAGAAATAAACCCATAGTTACTGATTTTGGCACCACGTGTATTTCCTGTGTTCGGGTCATAGCAGAGGGTGTTGCAATCTTTGTGTGCAGGTAAATATACTGAATGTGGGCTGATTCAATTTATAGACACCAGGTTCTCCAATAAACCCAGAAGATTTATCGATCAGCTCATGGTAATACTCTATGAAGTCATTTATCATGAAGGAAAAGTCTATGGGCTACGTCTGGGTTAGAGGATCCACTTATTAGGTTTAATTTCTCTGCACACACATACCTATTGACTGGACATCGGGTGGACACATAAACTTTCTAGATCTTCAGATGGAGACTAAACACAACCTCTGAGATATCTACCAGAAGAGGTGGCTCTCACTGCATAAACAAAGTGATTTAACTCCTAAATGGCAGTGAGACTGCAGGGGTATGATCTATACAACTCAACCCCTTAAGGACACAGCTTCAGAAGTAAAAGTCTTGCATGACGGGACATTTCTGTCATGTATTCACAAGGGGTTAAGCTAAAGTTGTTTTGGTTCATTGAGTATCCCTGTTATAACTCTATTGCTGGACAGAGAAACTTACAATTAATAACAATATTAATGGTCACTGCGCAGGAAACTTACAGTTAATAACTCTCAGAGCACTTCCGCTTGCCTCAAATAGCCTCCATGAGCTACAAATGGTCAATGGGACATTCAGTGAAACCAGCCATTAAAGAGGAAATTAGCTTGAAGAGACCTTAAATGGACACTCAATTGTTGACTTCTAAGGGAAGAACCAGGAATATTCTGCTAAGGAATCCCAATATGTACAAGTTGGATGAAGTGGTCTTCGTGTGTTCTGCATAAAACAATCCCAACACCTGCCCTACACTCACCTTCCTTCTTCTCACTCCTTTCGCTAAGGCTTCATCAATAGGGTGGAATATGTTCTCGAGGAATAATAATTAGTTAAACCTGATGAACACGGAGGTGAGAAACCCACCTTAGTTAAGGATCCATGCCAGTGCAGATGCTTGACTTAACACCTCAATAAGATATCAGATGGCGATGATTTACATGGAGTTCAGCCTCCTACAAATCATCATGGCACTGGGAAACCACCTAGATGCCATACATTAAAATATTAATTATTTTAAACCTCCTCAGTTTAGAAAAACGTTGCCTCAGAGGGGAAATGATAACATTATACAAATATATTCGGGGCCAATACAAACCATTGTGTGTAAATCTATTCACAAACCGGACTTTACATAGGACATGATGTCCTGCGTTTAAACTGGAAGAAAGAAGATTTAGTCTAAGGCAAAGACAAGGTTTTTTTTTATCAGAAGAACAAGAAGGATGTGGAATTCTCTGCCTGAAGAAGTGGTTTTATCTGAGTCCATACAGATGTTTAAACAGCAACTAGATGCATACTTGCAAAAACAGAATATGCAAAGATATAATTTTTCAGTAGGGTAATAGCTTCTTGATCCAAGGATAAATCTGACTGCCATTCTGGGGTCAAGAAGGAATTTTTTTCCTAGTTTGTTTCAAAATTGGAAGTGCTTCAAACTGTTTTTTTTTTTTTGCCTTCTTTTAGATCAACAGCAAAAAAACAATATGAGGAAGGCTGAACTTGATGGACACAGGTCTTTTTTTAGCCTATGTTACTATGTGATATTCTGACAGGTACACATACACAATGACTGAGCATTGCCCTTACCAAGGTGAAATTGGTGCAAAACTTGCATACATGTAGCAATTAGTGATGTCCCGAACGGTTCGCTGGTGAATAGTTCCTGGCGAACATAGCTTGTTCGCGTTCGCCACGGATGGCGAACATATGCGATGTTCGGTCCGCCCCCTATTCGTCATCATTGAGTAAACTTTGACCCTGTACCTCACAGTCAGCAGACACATTCCAGCCAATCAGCAGCAGACCCTCCCTCCCAGACCCTCCCACCTCCAGGACAGCATACAATTTAGATTAATTCTGAAGCTGCATTCTTTTTTTTTTGTTTGTTTGTTTATTATACATTATCCTCCATAGCCAGTAACCTGTGTTTATTATACATTATCCTCCCCATAGCCAGTAACCTGTGTTTATTATACATTATCCTCCCATAGCCAGTAACCTGTGTTTATTAAACATTATCCTCCCATAACCAGTAACCTGTGTTTATTATACATTATCCTCCCATAGCCAGTAACCTGTGTTTATTATACATTATTCCCCCCATAGCCAGTAACCTGTGCTTATTATACATTATCTTCCCCATAGCCAGTAACCTGTGTTTATTATACATTATCCCCCCACAACCAGTAACCTGTGTTTATTATACATTATCCCCCCATAGCCAGTAACCTGTGTTTATTATACATTATCCCCCCATAGCCAGTAACCTGTGTTTATTATACATTATCCCCCCATAGCCAGTAACCTGTGTTTATTATACATTATCCCCCCATAGCCAGTAACCTGTGTTTATTATACATTATCCTCCCCATAGCCAGTAACCTGTGTTTATTATACATTATCCCCCCATAGCCAGTAACCTGTGTTTATTATACATTATCCTCCATTAGCCAGTAACCAGTGTTTATTATACATTATCCCTCCATAGCCAGTAACCTGTGTTTATTATACATTATCTGACATTATATTATGTCAGTGTTGAAGGAGACTGAAGCTGCCCCTATTCTAAATGAAAGACCCGAGACATGGATACAACCCAATCTTAGGAGTAGTGTTCTGATGTAGAAGATGAATTTAGCCGTAGTCAGAGGGATTCAGTGAGAGTAGTGGTGAAATGTGTGTGGCATGACTGAGTGTGGGTAAGTAAGAGTCAAGTATTTTAACTGGGCACTAGTTCTAGGTGGGATAAAGTGGTATAGCGGATGGATGAGTAGTTTGGTTCGTTTTAGAGGTTTGTAGAGAAAGTATATAGTGATCATGATTTTTAGCGATATCCAATATTTTTAAGGTGGTCTCAAACAAACATAAAATGCTATATAAAATTTGTGGGAATATCGAATAGTCGTGTACAGTAAATCAGAGAGGGCTCAGAATATCGAACCATCGATCGGTAACCTGGATGAAGTAGGGGGTCTATCTGTTTTATTAAATACGCGGTAATATGCTTTTAATGGGATAGGACGTTAGGAAAGGTGTGTGACTGGGATAAGTGGTTGTGGCTGTATTTACCTTATCCTGGGACCGACCTGACTCCTAAGCTTGAGCCGCGCGTGGCTGGATCACTCCTGCCTCCACACGAGTTGCATGCGGCTTGATCTCCTCTTCTGACTTAGCCGCGTGCACTGACCGCAGTGATCGGTCACGTGGCCCGCCTGGCTCTAGGAGCATGGCTCGAGTCACGAGCTCGCTCTTAAAGGGGCAGTGGGAGCCAAAAGTTGATTCAGGCTCCCATTGTCCCACGTCATTCCTGGAGGAGGGAGCCCCGCTCTACCCACTCTACAGGACCTTGAGTTGGAGCTCTGCCGTGGTCTCCAGTACTGGGAAGGAGGACGCCCAGACCGTAGATACCCTACTCCATAGGGGTAACCGTCACAGATGAAGTGTCATGGCCGCTGTCCTCTGGCATGCTGTAACAAGGATAGGATGAAGTGTCATGGCCACTGTCCTCTGGCATGCTGTAACAAGGATAGGATGAAGTGCCATGGCCGCTGTCCCCTGGCATGGTGTAACAAGGATAGGATGAAATGTCATGGTCTCTATCACCAGGCATGGTGTAGTAAGGATAGGATGAAGTGTTATGGCCACTGTCCTCTAGCATGCTGTAACAAGGATAGGATGAAGTGCCAAGGCCACTGTCCCCTGGCATGGTGTAACAAGGATAGGATGAAGTGTCATGGCTGCTGTCCCCTGGCATGGTGTAACAAGGATAGGATGAAGTGTCATGGCCGCTGTCCCCTGGCATGGTGTAACAAGGATAGGATGAAGTGTCATGTCCACTGTCCCCTTGCATGGTGTAGTAAGGATAGGATGAAGTGTCATGGCCGCTGTCCCCTGGCATGGTGTAGTAAGGATAGGATGAAGTGTCATGGCCACTGTCCCCTGGCATGGTGTAGTAAGGATAGGATGAAGTGTCATGGCCGCTGTCCCCTGGCATGGTGTAATAAGGATAGGATGAAGTGTCATGGCCACTGTCCCCTGGCATGGTCTAGTAAGGATAGGATGAAGTGTCATGGCCGCTGTCCCCTGGCATGGTGTAACAAGGATAGGATGAAGTGTCATCGCCGCTGTCCCCTGGCATGGTGTAACAAGGATAGGATGAAGTGTCATCGCCGCTGTCCCCTGGCATGGTGTAACAAGGATAGGATGAAGTGTCATGGCCGCTGTCCCCTGGCATGGTGTAACAAGGATAGGATGAAGTGTCATGTCCGCTGTACCCTGACATGGTGTAACAATGATAGGATGAAGTGTCATGGCCGCTGTCCCCTGGCATGGTGTAACAAGGATAGGATGAAGTGTCATGGCCGCTGTCCCCTGGCATGGTGTAACAAGTATAGGATGAAGTGTCATGGCCGCTGTCCCCTGGCCTGCTGTAACAAGGGTAGGATGAAGTTTCATGGTCAATGTCCCTTGGTATGGTGTAGTAAGGATAGGATGAAATGTAATGGCCGCTGTCCCCTGGCCTGGTGTAACAAGGGTAGGATGAAGTTTCATTGTCACTGTCCCTTGGTATGGTGTAGTAAGGATAGGATGAAATGTAATGGCCGCTGTCCCCTGGCCTGGTGTAACAAGGGTAGGATGAAGTTTCATTGTCACTGTCCCTTGGCATGGTGTGGTAAGGATAGGATGAAGTGTCATGGCCGCTGTCCCCTGGCATGGTGTGGTAAGGATAGGATGAAGTATCATGGCCGCTGTCCTCTTGCATGGTGTGGTAAGGATAGGATGAAGTGTCATGGCCGCTGTCGAATGGCATGGCCCGGTGAAGATATGGGGAAGTGACTCAGCCCCTATATGGCACGTATTTCTCCACTGAAAGAAAACAGAAATCTACAGATCTAATGTATTCAGCTGCTAGGTCTGAGCAGTTTAATGGAGCCCCATTGTCTATTTGTCATTATTGACTGATTTCACTTTATTGGACATTTTGTCTCATCTAGGAAATTAGATCAATAAAACTTCACAGGATAAGGGGGAGGGAGGGGAATGGAGAATAGTAACTTTTAATGGATTCCAGAGAAAGAGATAGCTGGAGCATTACAGTCATGAAAAACAAATTTATTTGCCTTAATCTGATATATTATCACATTCCCCGTAAGAGAATCTGTAAACAGTGCAATGTTCAATGTAAGGAACAATGCATAACTCCTGGACGCCTCTAGGAATTTCTGACCATTGGACGTTAAATGTAAACCTGGTGGATGCCAAAATTAATTTCTTGTACATTTAACTCTGTAAGTGTATCTTGAAGTGTCATGACATTTATAAATCATTAAACCATGAAATCATGCCATGTAGACCCGAGAGGTCAATGTTCTCATGTGTGAATCTCAGTATTATTACCAAAGTAATGCAACAATTGAACTTGGTGGAGAACCCCGATATAAGTCACCATGCCAGTCAAGCTACAAACTGCAATCTCACGGCTCAGGATCAGACGTGGCACCTGGTGCCAGATGAGCTGCAGTCAAATTAACATATAGTGCCAGACACAAAGAACATAACTCAAGACAAGGAAGCGGCACAGGAACATGACCCAAGGCATACAGGGACCCCAGGAGCATGACTAAAAAAAATACAGGTACCGCAGGAACATGACCCAAGACATACAGGTACTGCAGGAACATGACCCAAGACACACATAGGGACTGCTGGAACATGACCCAAGACACATGGGGACTGCTGGAACATGACCCAAGACACATGGGGACTGCTGGAACATGACCCAAGACACATGGGGACTGCTGGAACATGACCCAAGACACATGGGGACTGCTGGAACATGACCCAAGACACATGGGGACTGCTGGAACATGACCCAAGACACATGGGGACTGCTGGAACATGACCCAAGACACATGGGGACTGCTGGAACATGACCCAAGACACATGGGGACTGCTGGAACATGACCCAAGACATTTAAAGGCCACAGGACCAGCATTTACAAACTTTCAAATATAGATATAATAAGTCACTAGATCCAGACTGAAGCAAAGGAGGGAAAGGTACCAGTGCTGCTAAGGCAGGACATTAATAAGTCAGTTTTTAGTAAAGTTAAAATAGAATGGCAGGACTTGTTCTACAAACATAAGACTAAAACAAAACTAAAGATGAAACTAGAAAGTGTAAGTGAGTTAGGACAAAGCATCACAAATACCAGGGTCAGCATTAATGTGTTAACAAGGCAGGACTTCGGAAACCAAGAGAGTTATGTACTAATGTGACAATCGGAATTGTAGACCATAAAAGCCGAAGTGAAAGAATTGCTGCCTTGGAGAGATTTGCAGTTCAACCTTAAATGTGAAATTCCTGTTGAGTTCACAATAGATTCCAGACAATTTTCACTTTAGTAAATAGCAATAGAGTGAGTTTGCTAGTAGTGTTTACAAGGCAAGACATGGGAGCATAAAAAAAGGTCAAGTCATAATGAGGTTTGAGCTGAAATGTGCATAAGAACTGAGTGTAAACAATGATGGAGCACTTAAGGGGAAAATTCGGTCCATCCATCCAACTCTGGTGCGAGATGGTAAAGGGGGTGGGCCAGTAACACAATTGAGTCATTGACTCTGCTCAAAGTGGGTGGGCCTGCCAGGCAGCCTGTCAATCATGTAAGGCTGACCAACTGAGGGCAGACCTTGCACGGATCTCTGTTTCAGTCCACTCTGCAGGATCTCAGCGCCCTGAACACAACGCGAGCGCGCCTAATGATGTGCTTGCCTGTGCTTGTTGGGCACAGTTCCCTGGTATCCCGAAAAGTGGGAATGTGGGAATGTACCTGGGAACATCTATGGCAGGATTACCATAAGGGCTGATGGAGTTGAACCAGGACCATGTCCATGCAGAATGGGCCCATTGATTTGAAAAAATAAAATATATATATATCTTTTTTAATTTTAATTTTTTACTATTCCTCACATATTCTTGCTTTGTGCACAGGGAATTAAGTATGGAAACTTAAGTGGGATGTAGGGAACAAAACTTGTATTTAAATTATTTAAGGTAAAGCTGACTTTACGCACTGTGTAAATGCTCTTGATGCTTCTGTCTCTCTAACATGGTGGCCCTTTCTTTTACATTGACGAAGGTAATGAGAGGAGTGAGCAAGTGAGTGCTAGGGGACAGTCCTCAGAAAGCTTAGAGTGAGCGCATTATCAAAGCGCATCATCAGATGTATTTGTGCCACACTCAGGGTGCTGTCCGCATAGTACGTCCTTGGTTGGCCAGCCTGCGTTATTAGCGGGCAGGCTGACATGCATTCACGCCAGGCTGACCTTCCAATTCTTCGGGCAGACCCCAGTGGTGTATTTTGATTTTGTGCTGCCCTAGGAAGACGAAACTTGTGCACCCCCTAATTTAACTTTGCCTCACCCCTTTCTGTCAAGGCCATGCTCACTTTGACTGACAACCACTCCCTAACTGATGCATGCACTGACATGCACACTGTTTAGCCAACACACACTTTCACTGACAGACAGACACACACACACACTCACTGACAGGCACACACTCTCAGATACACTGACATACAATGACATACACACACACTCACTGATTTGACACACTCTGACAGACACACACTATTATGCAGACACAAACAGACAAACAGACACACACACTCACTGACAAACACACACTGACAGTCACACACACTCATTGACAGACGCACACACTCATTGACAGACACATAGACTCACTGACAGACACACACACTCACTCACTCACTCACTCACATACTGACAGACACATACACTCACTGACAGACAGACATACACACTCACTGGCAGACACATACACTCATTCACTGACAGACAGACACACACTGACTGACAGACACGTACACTCACTGACAGACAGATACTCCTTGACAGACACACACACTCACTGACAGACATACTCACTGACAGACAGACAAACACGCTCACTTACAGACACATACACTCATTCACTGACATACACACATTGACTGCAAGACACACACTCACTCACACACTGACAGACATACACACTGACAGATACACACACACACACACACACACACATTAACTGACAGACACACACACACTCATACACATTTCCCCCAACACTCACAAATTATTATTATAATTTTTTACAATTTTAATTTAAATTCACCCAGCCTCCCTGGGAGAGCTGGAGTAAATTCCTTACTTGTAGTCCAGTGGGGCTGCTGGGGCTGCTAGAGCTGCTGGGCAGGTGTGCGTGCAGGCGGGTAGGGGGCAAACAGGCCCAGGAAGTGGCAAGGGAGCTCTGAACCTGCTGCTCAGCTCCCTCGCACACCGCTTAGTGATGCTGTCATTTTCCAGCTCCTGGCATCACTAAGCCGCGTGCACATAGATCAGTGTTCCTTCCCCACACGCCCGCAAAACAAGCTGCAGCCTGTCTTGGGGGAATTGGGGGGGGGGGGGGGGCTACAAAAGTAGCCAGACGGCCACCTCTTGGATCCCCCGGAACACAAGCCTCACAAGGCATCCGGAGGGGAATTTGGAGTTGGCTTATTTTGCCGCCCCTTGGAAAATGGCGCCCAAGGCAAATGCCTTGTAAGCCTTACGGTAAATACATCGTTGGCAGACCCGCCCACTTTCTAGTTGTGTCCATCTGTTATGGGGCCTATGGATTTGCTTAAGAGATGAAAGTGAGAGATTATCATAGGGTATGTGTTTTCTTATAGCTGAATCCTGGGTACTTTCTCCAGGATCACCTCCATCAGATAAATGCCACCAGATACATGCCACCAGATACATGCCACCAGATAACCGCCATCACATACATGCTACCAGATACATGCCACCAGATACACGCCATCAGATACATGCCACCAGATACATGCCACCAGATAAATGCCACCAGATACACGCCATCAGATACATGCCATCAGATACACGCCACCAGATACATGCCATCAGATACATGCAATCAGATACATGCCCCCAGATACATGCCATCAGGTACACACCATCAGATACACACCATCAGATACACACCATAAGATACACGCCACCAGATACATGCCATCAGATACACGCCACCAGATACACGCCACCAGATACACGCCATCAGATACACACCATCAGATACACGCCATCAGATACACGCCATCAGATACATGCCACCAAATACACGCCATCAGATACATGCCATCAGATACATGCCATCAGATACATGCCACCAGATACATGCCACCAGATACATGGCACCAGATACATGCCATCAGATACATGCCATCAGATACATGCCACCAGATACATGATGCTTGGGAGGTCTAAATGTTTTAGTGTTTTTTGTTGATAAGGTTCTGTAAATAGGCTCGTCGTAATTGTCAGCACCAAGCCCAATGGGCTCTTAATCCAGCCCTGGGTACATCTATATACACAGTGTACCATTCCCAATAAAGGGAGTGCCCCAATAGGATAAGCAAAGCCAACATGCACGGAATGTGAACATTAGAAATGCTACAGTCATACACCATAGATGAAGATGAGGTGCAGTAAAGTTAGGAGCAGAACTAACAAACCGAAAGACTGGTCCAACAGGGGCGACAATGCAAATGATATCAGACTGCTTAGAAGTTCATATGATAAACAGCAGTGGTTGGGTGTCGAGTTACGGATAATTGGTGCCCTCTAGAATAGGAAATTATTATTATTTGATTATTTATAAAGCGCCATCAGACTCCGTAGCGCTGTACAATGGGTATGAAGCTCGATTGCCTTAAAGGGACACTATAGTCACCTGAACAACTTTAGCTTAATGAAGCGGTTTTGGTGTATAGAACATGCCCCTGCAGCCTCACTGCTCAATCCTCTGCCATTTAGGAGTTAAATCCCTTTGTTTATGAACCCTAGTCACACCTCCCTGCATGTGACTTGCACAGCCTTCCATAAACACTTCCTGTAAAGAGAGCCCTATTTAGGCTTTCTTTATTGTAAGTTCTGTTTAATTAAGATTTTCTTATCCCCTGCGATGTTAATAGCTTGCTAGACCCTGCAAGAGCCTCCTGTATGTGATTAAAGTTCAATTTAGAGATTGAGATACAATTATTTAAGGTAAATTACATCTGTTTGAAAGTGAAACCAGTTTTTTTTTTCATGCAGGCTCTGTCAGCCATAGCCAGGGGAGGTGTGGCTAGGGCTGCATAAACAGAAACAAAGTGATTTAATTCCTAAATGACAGTGAATTGAGCAGTGAAATTGCAGGGGAATGATCTATACACTAAAACTGCTTTATTTAGCTAAAGTAATTTAGGTGACTATAGTGTTCCTTTAAGTGTTTGCTTAGTAATTTGGAAACCTTAATATATTTTCTAGAATAGGCTACCCACAAATATTGGGTCTGTTTCATGAGTCATGTTTATCTGATCAGATAATTGCTTTATGGTTTTAAAAATGTAATGGTGGTCATTTTTCTTTTAAAAACTACCTTATGGGTTTCCCAGTTGCATTTTCTGTAAAGAATACCCTTCACGGTTTTTAATGAAGACAGAGTTGACAGATTTCTCAGGCTCTGGAACATTAAACCCGTATATGAAAAGATAATCGTTAAAAACTAATGTCAACTTTGAACTATCAGAGTTGGATGTTTGCACTGTTCTGTTTGGAAAAATCTTTTTTTTTCTTTGCTTTTTTTTTTTTGTATATTTAGAAAGTTTCATTCCTGAATTGTGCTGGGAGATCTGTATCCAGGACTTGTTGCAGAGTTTGCTTGGTGACTAATTGCAACATCTTTGGTCTAATTAAAAACACCCTGAACTTTTAAGGTGAAATATATCACTTTTGATGCCTCAATATTGTACCAGAAGGTGATTACATACTTACAAAATTGTGAGGATGATAAAAAAGACATCCATCCATCAAGCATGACCTTTAAACAATATTCTTCTTTATTATAAAAAAATAAACTCCTTTAAGCAATTGTTAATTTTGTCCAGAATGAGAGTGTGGTCCTTTATGACTCCAAAGAAGTTTTGATGAATCACCGAGTTATCCTCTGATAATTTATTATTAATGCCTTATTTCATAGCGTTCTCTTCTTATCAAACAACCACCCTGACAATGATACATGGAAGGCTGTGGCTATGTTGCTGAAGTGTCTTCCTGTGTCCATTTAATGACATAGCTCCATCCACCAGATGGGTTGGGTCAGATGTAGATAAGACTTTATGTGCAATATGTATCATGGCTTAAACAATTTTATAATAAAAAGCATGCAATGTTCCTTCAATGCTCAGTCGTACCTGTGACCAGTTTCCTCATGACTTGTGCTCCTTATCTCCTGGGACCATAGTGTCTCCCCGCTACTGTAGAGGCTTCAATCCCGGGGTCCATGACCCTTATTGTTTTCAACTATGAAACTAGAGGAATTTATAGTTTTTATCAGAATTAAGTGTATTTTATAACCCAAAGGAAGGATATCCCAAAATCTGTGTTGCGCTCAAGTCCTCTCCATCCACACTATGTATTCCAGTAGGTAATGTGTATATCTGGGCAAAGTGAGACCGCCTATTGCCAGGAAATCGGCATGATTTCAAAGTGAATTGAAACATTTAGGTAAAAAAAGCAGCCAATTCCATTTCTAGTTCAGCTAGTTTGGTGTAAAATTGTTAAATTCACTTTGAATCCACTTTGATTTGAAAGTGTGCGGGAGGTCGTTCCAAATTTGTGGTGCTCTGTAGGAAAAGGAGGATCGAGCTGTTTTCTTTTTGTATTGTGGTAGACTAAATAAAGTGCTGGTACTGGATCGGAGGTTATAGGAGG